>NC_025999.2:14719754-14933210 GCF_000442705.2 Elaeis guineensis | reverse complement strand
TTTCATTAAAATCTAATGGATTGGACCTAACCCAATCTAAATAGGAATCCAATCTTGATTTGGATTTGGACCTAGACCTTGACCTAATCAAATAAGGAACTTAGCCACATGTCCCCACGCCTCTTAAGCCCTCACACCCTATTTTCTAGGCGTGGAAGTGTTTCACAATGAAAAAGGGAGGCATGAAAAAAATATTTCTCCATTGCTGAAAGTGTTTTGGAGAAGGTTGAAAGTGTGTTCTTAATAAAAAATCCCTAGCACAAGTCTATCATTATGTGCTACTTCATAATGACATATATCTTAGTATATATTGATTTATTTCATTGTCATCATATAATATTCCTAATTAATGAATTAATTCTTTTTTGTAGTAATTTTTTGGTTGCTCAAAGATGAGCAAACCATAGCATTCGACCTAACCAAAGGATTGAGCAATGATGATTGATCAAGTTATTTTTTGAATGACTTTTTAAACAGATTAGTCATCTATATGAGGGAAAGGATTAATTTTGGAGCATATTTATAAGCATCAAATAATACATTAATAATTTTATCATGATTTTTAGATACCAATGATGATGGAGAGTAACTATTCAGAGGAATTAATTACCATTGCTCAAGGTCCCAACAATATTGTGAATAGATATAATGGTTTCATCATTAATAGATTTAAATTTCATACAAAAAAATATGAAAAATTTAGAAAAATTCAGAATAGTGGCATCGTGGTGGAAGTAAGTTGGAAGACTTATTATAGTATACTTATGAATATTTTTAAGTTAGATTATTATGAAAAACTTAAAGTTATATTATTTTGATGTAACTAGATGGATATAAACTCACCAAGGGGCTTAAAAAAGATATGAATAGATTTACACTTATAAATTTTTCAAGACTGATACATACTGATGTGCTATTAAAGAATAATCCATTTATTTTTTCATCTCAAGCTCATCAAGTTTTTTTTTATATAAGACTCCAAAAGATAAGGAATGAGCTATTGTGGTAAGGACACCTAAGACTTATATGATATGGGAAAAAGATTAGAAGTAGAGGATGATGAGACTTATATGTAGTCTATGCCTTATGATTTTACATCGACTGATGATTTAAATATAACAAGCTTGGTTAATTAGGATGGATATTGAAAGAGAAAATATTGACTATTTTTAATTAATAAGAGACTTAAGATATATACATTTATTATATTATCATGTTCATTTCGTAGATCTTGCTTCTTGTTAGCAATTTAATCAGTATTATATATATCATTTCATAATTTATGTTATTGATTTTTGTTTCTATTGTGAATGTTGGTGACATCATGGTCTTGACACAGACGATTCGATGATATAGAGTTACATACTTCCCAGGGTGGATTGTCTTTTGATTAGTCCAAATAGTCGAGGCAACTACAGTAGTTTGAGGCCAGTCCTTCATCATTTGCATAGCATTCTGATGTCGGTCGTTCTTTATCCATGCAACAGCCCGAGTCATAGCAGGATCCTCCTACTGTGGAGGATCTTATTATGGATGAGATACATATCTGGATATTTTAATAGAAGTATCATATATTCATGAGTATTAAGATTTAAGTACTAATTTTGTTGATTGATTCTTAATATTAGTTTCATTTTGTTTTTATTGTAGATGCATTCATGAGAGCATAGATTAGACATGGATCCACATGGGCTAGAGATATTTGGCATTTAGTTGAGGGTGAGAGGTTCATCATTTGATGCAATCAGATGGGGTAGCTCATCAACAAGGTGACTAAATTATTAATGAGCTTCTTTGGTACTATCGCACGAAAGGGTCAACTTTGTCCCTTTGAATTATCCTAGATGGAATAATATGCTTTATGCATATAAGCTTCAAATTGTATGATTAGTAAAGATAAAAAGATAACTTAATAATTTATGTTAATTTGTTTATACTTAATTAATTATGTTGTTTAATATTTGAATATCCTTCATTGCTTTGTTGTAGAGTAAATTTATACTCCTTCCAAATAGCAATGAATGGGTGCTGAAGTCCCTTAATCAAAAATGGAAAGAATTTAAGGTAATGCTAAAGAGAACTACAAGAGAGAGGGTTTGGCAGAGGATGATGTTGCTCGTATCTATCCTCTTAATGTAGACCTCATCAATGGAGGAAGCTTGTCCATTATTGGTTCTCTGAGAAGGGACAAGTAATTGTATGCATTCATCATATATCTTATGTTATATTAATTACTAGTGTACATAATTAGATATATATAAGATATATTGCACTGTTTATTTTATTTTGTAGGCATATTTTGATATTGATAGAGTTGCACAAGCAGCTCAATCTATTCCTCATACATCAGGATTTAAGATCTATGCACGACGCAGACAAGAATATGTATGCTTTTTTCAAAAATATTTGGCATATTATAAACCTTTTTAGACTAATTTGATGTATATATGATCCTCATGCTTCATATTAAAACTATGTATCATGTATCATAATATCATGATATGTATAAGTTTTATTGAAACTCTTATAGCTTGTCAATTCAAATTTATGGATTATATATTTTATAAAATTTATGTTTTTTGTAAATGGATGACCATGGGAGGGAGCCTGGTTAGGTGGAGTTTTACATAACGACTCATGTTTATTGAGATGATCGTTTTGTTACTTACGAGTCGAGAGATATATTTATATGTATTTATAATCATGCAATGCTATGATTTATAGTTTTATTTTTAATTATAAAATTAATATATTTTTTTCTTAAATATAGGAGAGAGTTTCATCTCTTGTTGTAGAGCATATTAGTGAGTCCTCGACATCTATGGAGGCCAGTCGTGTTGAGGCTCAAGTGATGACAGAGCTATTGGGATTGAACCGCTATGGTCGAGTGAAGGGTTATGGAGTTGGAGTTACCCCCATTCAGTTATCTGACATACGTCGATACACTTAGGATGCTAGAGAGAAGCTCTAGCATACAGATATTTCTATGCTCGAGGCTTGGATGGAGGCATGGATTGAGTAGCAGGTGGAGGCATGGGTGGAGGCACGGATTAAGGAGCAGTTGGAGGGCTAGATAGAGGGGTGGGTGTGGGTGCAGGCATAGGTGCAAGTGTAGGTGCAGGCACAAGTGGAGGCGGAGGTGGAAGCGATAAGGCAAAACTATGACACAATAATATCCATCATGAAGACTTAGATTGATCATTTGACATCTATGTTATAGATATTTGTGGACTCTTCTAGGATACATATGTTTATTTTTATTCATATACTTAATTATTTAATTTGCATTATGATTTTCGTATTGTCAACACTGAAGTTTTTTATATATTTGTTGTAGTTTCCTGATAGTTCTAGTAGTCATGGAATTACTGACGGTCATGATTCTACGAATGACTAATAACCTGATGCCTCTATATTTCTTTTAAGTTTTATAGATTTTTTTTGATGTCTTCTCTTTAGTTGTGGATTGTAATTTATGAACATGATGGACAGTGTAATCATTACTTTATTGTGTGATATGGAATGTTATTGTGACTTTATATTGGTGTTTGAATTTGTTATAATTGGACAGATTTATGTATTGATTGTGATGTTATATAGTTTTTATTATGTTTATGTTGGTGTTTGAATTCTTGTATAAATGTGTATGCATGTATATTTGTTTGCATACCCATATTCTTTACGACATGTTGATTCTTTATCTTGTTTATTTTTGTGTTTGTTTGCATGGACTTGGTTTTGAAGTTACTATTATCTTTCTCCTTGTAAGGTCTTGATAAGTTATATAGAGAATGCAGTAACCACTCAAACACTACCATGGGAGGTAGTTGCGTTGGGTTGCACCCCTCCAACTCCCACTTATTTACCAAAAAGACCATTCAAACACGACAAAAAGATCTCAAGCAATATTTTTTCACCTGCAGAAGTTCTTGCTGCGCCAAAGTTTTTGGTTAATCTATTTATTTTAGTGGCCTTTTCCCTTTGTTTTTGAAATTCACTTTCTACTTATTTTGAATTTTTCAAGATCTGATTTTGCTGTCAAACTGTCAAGAATTCATATGAGGAACTTCGAGAAAATGCTATCCTGGAAGGTTATAGATGTAAGGACAAGAAATGCAATGGGTTCTTGCTTCTTGAGTCAGGTTAGTCCAACAATGACCTATCTAAACTATGTTAACTAATGAAATGTCTTCTTTATTCAAAATTTCATTTTAATGCTTTATGTCAAATGTTTCACTAAGTACTTCATGCAGAAAAAATGGTTTTCGATGCCAGCAATGTGTATGGAACAAAAACAACACGTCCATTTTTGCATATGTTAATCTACATTTTTATATTTGTATACTTCACATTTGAAATAGACAATCTCTTTTCCTCTCTGTTGGAAATTTATTGTTGTTTGTCTATTGATGCAAATCTATTCATAAGTGATTTTTGATACTTGTGCAGATCTTGATGGAGCTAAAAGACTGAAGAAGTGCCTTAACATATTGTATATCTTTAGGCTGTTCCTCATTATTGTGTCTCCATAAGATTTGTGCGGTGTGGGTGCAACTGTTTATCGCAATTGTATATGTGATACATCTCCCTTCTGTTATATGTTGCGTCGAATATCCTCCATCCTTCCCAAATTCTATTATATGTTGCCAACTAGTTCTTTATCGTCTGCCTAGTTAAAAGGAAGACTAGAAGGTGGACAGCCGTATACTCCAACATGTTTCACGTATCACTGCTATGGTTCATAATGCTGCAAGGGGTATCATAGTTCCACTGAGCTTACCAGCTGTTTGGAATTCCTTGCAGCAACTGCTGCAAGATATGGATGGTGCTAATGGAGTGTTTGTTGAAGATGTATTTTTTAAGTCCTTAATCAATGGGGTGTTGAAGGAGGGGGAGATTCTTGGGTCACTTCGTGGTGGAGTGCAATGCAGAGTACCAGCTATAAGCCTTTTCCTATCTTCTGTCAATACATTGCATTTACTTCTTATCCACAAAAAATTTTATTGAATTTTAGGTTTTCGTCCATGCTCCAAGGGAAGGTGTGGATTCTTTCTTTTCACAGGTTTGAGACATCTGCAGCCCTTGTCTTTTTATTTATTTATCTGCCTATCTTTTTGTGCAGAATGTGGGCGCTTCATCATTTTTTTAGGGTGAGGTGCTGAAGATTTTTTTTTTTTGATTTATTAAAATGCATCTAATTTTAGTAAAAAAAAAATCTGGCTATGAAATTGACAAATGAAATTGGCAGCATGTCTTTATGTTAGCACTGCCCGAAAAATCCACATTATTTCCGATTCATATATTTAGATATTTACTTTGTGTGAGTACACCATTGTTAAATCAGATTTTTATTGCTTTGGGTGTATGAGATATATTTTTACAAAGTTTATTGCTTTAGATTTTTGAGTGCACATTGTATGTTCATAATTTAAGAACTTTGGCTTCTTTGATTTTTGATTAGCCTAATTTTATAACAAGACAACTAGAGCACGAAAGACCTGACAAAAATGGGTTTTTGGTGCATGGAAGATAGATAGCAGCATAGCTTGTTGTTAACCTTAGTTTTCCCTTTCTCTTCCCTTTGGTGGTTTTCTCCCTCCAACAGATGACAAATGATGGTTGGTCTAGCCCCCCTCTCTCTCTTTCTCACTCCTCTTCACCAGTCTCTTTTGGCTGTGGACGGCGGATGGTTGGGTCAGGCCAAGTCGTTTTCTTTCCCTTCTCTTATCCTTTGTATGGATTATTGCCAGGCTTCATCAGTCGCTGGCAAGGTTTGGTCAACGACGCTCTTCTCTTTGTTGTGATGGTTGACGATGTTTTTCCTTTAATGCTCCTTTTCTCTCAAGATGTGCTAGTCGCCGATGTTTTTCTTCGGAGATCGATGTTGATCCATTCCAACGGCAACTTATTAGAGTTTCTCTTTTTGAAATTTAAATTTCAAAATTTTTTGAATGTTGCTGGTCAGAAAATTTGAAATTTGATTTTTAGTGTTGTTGGGTGGGTAGGGATTCCCTTTCACTCTTGTTTTTATGTACTCTCTTTCTTTAATAAATTTTGGTGACTATGTACTATGTGCAGTATTCTCCTTTTGTATCAAAAAAAAAAAAAAACTTTGTTTTCCATAGTTGCAGTAACATGAATGATTAATTTCTTCTTGCAATTGCTAAAATGTGGGATTTAGATTTTTGATATCTCTTCCTGCTGCCTTGCCCACAAGGTTTCATGGTGAGCCTTTCTCTTTCACGAAGCTATCTTAGGTTGGAAACCGATACAAATATAAAGGTTTATGCCAGGTTGAGAGCTGGTTCTGAGACATTTCTGTAATTTGAATATATCTTGATTCATGTAGTGTAAACCCATATGGATGGAACATGGCCTGTATTCATATAGTGTAAACCCACACCACACAATGTACCACAGGTTTCCTATTTTTGACCGTGCTGGTAAATTGGTAAGCAACTTGAACCTCATTATATTCAGTTTGCACACTTTCATGTACTTTGTTCTGATACATTTTCTGTATTAAAGATTGCCATAAGATGGAATGAGCTTCAAGCATTCACCATCAGGTGGTCATGCAACTGGTCTGCTCTTCCTATTGCATTTCTGATATGTTAGGAGATCCATTGCAAGCCTGCAGTAAAGAGAGATCATAATTAGCCCCACATCTTAATTTATACCTTAACATTATTTTTTGAAATATATATGGTTAATTATATATGTGTTTCTTTTTTCTGAAAGACACTGAAGTTCCGACTCGAGGTACTCAACTATTCTTTTGGATTGGCTATCGGATGATGAATACATTGTTTTCAAAGCCATGAATGAGAAGCAATTTTCAGTTGTGCTGTTTTTTATGCAAAATTTTTCATGTCATTTTTTATCATCTGATTTTTCTTCTATCATTAGCTATATCTCATCTTGATAGATTCTCTTGGATTAAGCAACTTTTAGGGTACTTTATGTGGGGCTATTCTCTCAAATACACTTATCTTGCATTTAAGTTGTTGCTGTCTGTAAATGATCAATTTAAGCTTAAGTGGAATGACTTGCAGGCAAAGCAAATAAATGATAACTGAGATATCTTTATATTTTATCCCATTTGTCCTTCATGAGGCATTGCAGTGTCTATTGAAGAACACTGAGAACTAAAGCTGCTAGTCTTTGTGGGATTCAATTTTAGGTCTTCATGCCCCAGATTGGGCTATCTAATGTTATATAGTCTTTATTATGAAACAAGATAATGATTAAGTCATCCTTAATCATACTGGACCTGTGGTACTTTGTTATCTGGATATATATTGATTATGATGTTACACAGTCTTTATTATATTTATGTTGGTGTTTAAATTTTTTTTATAAATTTTGGATAGATATATGTATTATTATATAGATTATTTTCAGATGTGTGTCTTTTATTTTTTTTCAAATTTAGTAAATACCAATGCTTTAAAGCATTGGCAATGGTTACAAATTGCCGACGCTTATAAGCATCAGCAATTATTGTGAATTGATGATGTTTATAAGCATCGACATTAATAAATATACCAACGCTTTTGCTAGCATCAAAAAGTATTTTAAACTTATCGATGCTTTCACAAAGTGTAGGCAATATTAGTTTCGACACTTCATGTAATGATTCTTTTTCGATGTTTTGAAAAAGGACAGATCATTTTTTGTGATGCTTATAAGCATCAGGAATTGAGTATTTTTGCATTGGAATGTTCCATTATACTATAGTGAAAATAGCTGAACACCCCCACTCACTAAATCAACTATCCAGATTAACTAATTCTAGAATAAGTTGATTTTTCCTTCTCTGTTGTGGCTCTGAGGGAGACATTTGTTCCTAAATAGAGTGGAGTTTGTCCACAAGTAGCTTGCTTCATTTCATTTCTTTTTCTTTTTTTTGACAAAAAGCAAATTAATTAATGAGCAAATTAGTGGTTGTTTTCCTAGAATATATGTGCTACTCACTAATAGATCTACTTATATACTATGAAACTAAATAACTTCTTCATGATATGTTGCTGATGATCATAAATCATTATTTTTCAGGCTTAGGGTTCATTATTCATCTTATGAGTGGTGCTTTTAGCACTGTGAACTTCAAGTTTGATATGTGAGAATTTACGGTCCATGGAGTTGAATATGAATCCCAATGGTGCCTTGTTTTGCCAGTTTGAATTTTGCTATAATCCATATTATAGCTCAAAGTGAAATTGAAAATGTGGATCCAAAATTTTTTAGTTGTTCTCAGTTTTGATTCAAATCTAAAGCAGTTGAGTTGTGGGTCTCAGTCCATCCATCTACGACTTAAGTATTTTTTTTATTTTCATTAAGATGATATGTGCCTTTTTTTTTGGGGGGGGGGCGTGGGGTGGGTGGCGGTAGAGGGTTGCAGACTCAAAGGATATGCATATTTGAACCAAGTGGAGGATCTCATCTTTCTAAACTTTTTTCTGAAAAGATGGAAGCTTTATACATAAGCACCTATAGTTGTCTCAAACGAATCAAATTTACACACACATATATATATATATATTAGTTTTGTTTCTTTATTTTTAAGTATAATATCAGTTAGATGGTTGATCCTTTTAGCATTTACATGACCCCAAAAATGTTGAAATAATATGAAGTGCCTTTCTGGCAAACTTTTAATATGCATAGTTTTTATCAAAAAAATAATGGACATAAAGTTTGAACTCTTAGCAATTTTAGATATCCTTTTCATATATTTCTTATATCTCAAGACATATGAACCATGTGAGTAACTCAAGAATAGTTTTTGATTTCTAACATCATGGATTTATGACATATTTGGGGTCACATTGATGTATACACTCTAAAGATGGTCATTTACTAAAGAATGACCAGAACTATGGAAATAGATGAGTCTCATAGCTAAATACATTTAGGTAAATAATGGTAAACAAGTTGCATGACTAATATTATTTGATAAATGAAACAATGCATAGTTAAGTGCTTCTTGAGAAAACAACATTTTAGATGTTAAATCAATTCCTAAGAATATAAATCTAGAGCATTCATGAGATTAAATTAAAAGACATGAGAAATGGTTGATAAAAACAATAGAAAACCATTTGGAGCCCTAGTGTAGGATAATGTCTATGCAATAGTCTCCTGTCTACCCATAGTTTCTTTGAATCCACATGAGGAGCATTTTCCACAAGAGTATATATCCAGTCTTGGCTTTTATAATAATGCAGTAATGTAGATGACTTTTGCAAGTCTACCATGAACTATTAAATAGAAATTGATATTGTCTCAAACATGCAACAAACCAAGAATAAGCTCAAGAACAAAGAAAGTAATCCTACCAACTATACTCTTTAAGAAATGAAAAAGCAAGTCCTATCAACCTTCAATCTAAGCATTTCTTTCTATCATAAGTTCCTAAGTTAGTTGCCAGATTAGTTGGTGAGCTGGCCCATCTATGGTGGTGGTAGCATTCCTATTTGCTCTTGAACTATCTTGAATAGAGGTGGTAGCATGCGGTACACTCCGGCCACCTCCTGCTCTAGCCCCTATCAGTGGTCTCACCACCATTTGTCCAAACACTAATCTTTGGCTAGAGTCCCCTTCGCAGTCTTAGCATTGATCCTTGGATATTAACGTAAGTCCCATTACTGATCAGGAGATAGCCTTTTAGAGCAGCATAATTTCCTTTGAGGGATTCAAGGAGCTTGCGAAGTTAAAATCGTTGGGCCTCTGCGAGGGAAAGCATCCCCTCGGTCTCCTTTTTCTTTGCATACAACTCTCCATTAGCTTATTGCTAGCATGCAAAAAATTTCTACTTCAGCTATGGTCTGACATCCCTCTACTTCCTTCTCTTTCCCATAGAGTGCAGCTTTAGCAATCTTCTGCTTCTTAATTATACAGCTTCCAATTGGCTACTTGAACCTATAATTGGAAATATTTGGTAATTCAAAAAATATGTTTTAATAGTCTATATCTTCGGAAACTTATCCTCTCTTTTGCTCAAACAACAAGGGTAATGAAGGGAGCCTGAAGGCTAATAAACCACAACATTCAACAAAATTCCTTGATGTGTGGGACTTGAATTGAATGCAGACCCCACATCAAGAAGGGAAGAGCTAGGTGTGGCATGGAAGTAAATCTAAATCAACATTCTCACTGATTCATGTAATGAAAGAAAGATTAATCAATCAATATACAAATTGCATTGCATTTTTTGAAAATGTCCTATCAGATCTGAAACTAATTTCTAGAGCAGAAGCTATCGCTTATGTTTAATAGTTAATTAACTACTTAAATAACAAGACAACATGACTACAACCTTCTTCTACTCTTCCAAATGAAAGCTAGTTAGGATTAGTTAATTAAATAACAAGATACCATGACTAAAACTTCTTCTTCTCTTCCAAATGAAAAGCTAGTTAGTTAATATTAGTGAGTCGATATGCAAATTGTATGGCATTGTTTGAAAGTATACTGACAGGTGTGAAATTTATATATCAAAAGCTATCACTTATTTTTAATGGTTAATTCAAATAACATGACCACCTGACAAAAAATTGTTCTTGCTCTTCTAGGTGATGGATTTCCTGTGAAAGCTAGTTACAATAACTAGTCATAAAAATATTAAATCTTATCTTGAAAGACATAGCAGGAGACCTTTGAAAACATGTTTAACTCATGGAAAAAAGTCTAATTTAGAAAAGAAATATAATCAGGGATTAACAATTCTTTTGAAATTCTATGATAACAATATATTTTTTTATATGTTCCTGGCAAAAGGTCTTAGCCGCTTAAGTAAAACACGTTACGGAGGGATTAAGCTAGGAAACTTGAGATAATTTTGTTACAAAAGCATATCTATTTACTAAATAAACCAATTATCCGACATAACCAAGGGAGGATAACTTTGTACATTAATAAAGTCTGTTAAGAGTAGCTACGGAAAGTCATCTTTATATATTGAGAATCAGTATATTTTTTTTGCTTTTGTGAGTCAATTTGCTCGAAGAAGCAAAATGATGCTTGTAATTACTTGAAATAGTAAAGCAAGTATAAACAAACAAATTTCCTTCCTATACATGCGCTGCCTAAGTTTCCTAGATAATTATGTACTATCCCCTAAATAAACTCAATCCATTCCCCTAATGTCACATTCCCACTTTTTCTATGAATTGATGGGATAGAAAACATAGTTAAAAATTTGTAAATCACAACTCCTAATCATTTAGTGCCTGCTTAAACAAAATTAGCTCCAGTGGTGAAGGCCCACTAAAATTAGGCTTTGGTTTGTTGCATTAATAGCTGAACTTAGATTAGAATCCAATCTAAAATTTAAAGAACCATGATTGATTTAAAATAGACTTAAGACTAACTAGGATATATGGACAGAAGCCAGAGTTTCAGTTTTTGGGGGGATAGTAATTGAGAATTAGGAAAAGATATAAGAAAATTAAGGTGACAAAAAGATTTAGGATATTCTATGTAAAAATATATTGAAGCAAAGAAAAGGTTATTAATATGATTTTTTTAGGTATTTAAAAAAGTTTATAGCAGACTAAAGAATTAACGATAAGACCTTTACAATAACATCTATCATTGACTTGAATAGAAAATGAATTTATAAGGCTGCTTCTTAAAAGATATCATGACAAACTTTACTACCTTCATGAACAATAAGACCTCTAAATAATAAAGTATAATTCTTGTAACTTGAGAACAATTCAAAGAATCATTCATCTAAGGATCATAGACTGATGGAGAATATGCAGCAAAGGTTTACTACCTTCATCTCATAATCGACGGTTTTAAGAGCCTTAAGACCGAGATGAGCTCATAACATTGCACATCTCTTGAGCGGAAATATTCAAAACTCCACGATCGCCGGAGTTTCTGATCCCAAAATATTAAAGAAGGCACATTTGGGAAGAACTGTTCTGCTGATTCAGTTGATAAAATTAGGTATTTCAAATTTTGCTGGTTATTGCGTATCAGTTTTAAACTGAATAACCCCAAACACTCAATATTTTCTCTATGATGAGACCTGAAGATTGTATCTTGGAATCCAAACCTGAACATATATTAAGATTTTTGAGGGTTGAATTAAAATTTATTGTTGAAGGTCTAAAGAAAAAAAAATTTTAAATTATTTTTTATATAATATAGAGTGTTTGGAATTGTTCAGATTAAAGCTGACACACAATAACATGCAAAATTTAAAATGTCTGATCTTACCAACTGAATCAGCAAAACGATTCTCCCCAGATGTACCTTCTTTGATATTTTGGGATCAGAAATGCCGGCGATGGTGGAGTTTTGAATATTTTCGCTCAAGAGATCGGCAATGTTATGAGCTCGGATCACGGGGTTGTCTTCATAAGGCTCTTAAGACCGGCGATGCTTTGGTCTCCACTTCTGGCCAGATAGCTGAAGAACTCATGCCGGCTCACGTCGACGAGCTGCTCCACGTTAGCGTTATAGATTAAAAGGCCGAACTGATTCAGCTCCATCGGGACCTTCTGAAACTCTTCTTGTCTGAAGGACTTGTCCCCTGGAGATCTCCTCCATGGTCACGGGTCTCGCCTTCCTGGACAAGGTCTTTGACGTGGTTGGAGAGCTGGTCATAGGTGGAGATGAGCCAGGCGTATCTTATGAGGCTCTCGTGGTCATCGACATGAGGGCCGATGGTGAACACAGCGGGGACGATGGAGGGGAGCTTCTCGGCGCTCACCGCCTGCACCTCGAACCTGTAGTTCATTGGCGAGACGTCAACGACGGTGCACGACCGGCCCAAGAGGATCCATGCCTTCTTCTCTAGCTTTATATCGGTGATCCCAGCGCCGGTGATGGCCAGCTACCACGACGCGCTCGCAACCTTGTACCACAAAACCATTCTTTTTTTTTTTTTTTCCTCCTTCCTTTCGCACAAAGGTTTGCGTGAGAAGATGGATGGGTTGGAGGGCAGATTAATATACAGAAGCTGAGAGTAATCCGGTCTCTAACTCCGAGTCCTAGACAAGGAAGAAGACACTCGTTCATCAAATTCCCAGCCCAACCCGGAAAAGGAAGGGCTATTTTTTATGGGAAGATAATTAATAGCCTTGTTATCTCATTGGAGTGATTAACTCCGAAAAATAAGTGGTTAAAGATACTAAACTTTTATTTCATTTTATTTTTTTGGTAAAGTTTAAAAGATACTGATTTGGTGGCCTATAGAATATTTTCTGTACTTTGAAATCGATGTTGATTAGACTAGAGTTGTGCTATGGCCAAAAGCCGTTGGATTCTTATTCAAAGGAGCCTAATGGAACAAAAAATCATTTAGTTCAGAGAAAAATTTATTGGAACAAATTTGGCACATTTCTCTTAATATTAATTTTAAAAAATTAATAAAATTAATAATTTTTTTATCATCAGAGTTGCAAGTTTTCTAATATATATATATATATATATATATATATATATATATATATATATATATATATATATATATATTTTCTCATTTTTAGCACGCACTATTTATATAGAGAAAGATGAGAATAATTTGGTATCTAACCCCAAGCCCTAAATAAAAAAGAGGTTCATTAACAAAATTTCTATTAGAACCCCAAACAAGAAGGGCTATTTTTTATGGAAAGAATAATTAATAGCATTATTATATTATGAGAGGAATTAGTTAGCTCTAGAAAATAAGTGGTTAAAAAAAATACTATTTTGAGATTGGTGAAGATTAGACTCCAATCCTTTTAGGGCCATTGGATTCTCATGCAAAGGAGTCTAATAGGGGATTAGAGGTGGACTTCAAAATTATCTTAATTCACAGTAATGGTTCCCACATAAGTGGAGAAATTATTGAGTATTTGCGATGAAAAGCTTTTTCCATCGCAAATACTCAATTATTTACGATAAAAATTTTTCATCTCTAATATTTGAAAAAAATAAAAAAATTTAAAAATTTAAAAATTATAGATTATTTACGATAAAAATATTACATCATAAATAATAGAGTATTTATGATAAATAATATTTTTCATCACAAATATCAATTATTTACAATGAAAGTTTTCATCGCTAATATTTGAAAAAATAAAAAATATTAAAAATTTAAAAATTATAAATTATTTATAATAAAAATATTACATCGTAAATAATTGATCATTTATGATGAAAATTATTTTTCATCGTAAATGCTAAATTATTTATAATGAAAAATTTTCATCACCAATATTTTGAAAAAATAAAAAATTTTAAAAATATAAAAATTATAGATTATTTATGATAAAAATATTACATCATAAATAATATAATTTTTGTAATGAAAAATTATTTTTCATCATAAATAGTTGATTATTTATGATAAAAATATTTTCATTACCAATATTTTTAAAAAAATAAAAAATTTAAAAAATATAAAAATTATAGGTTATTTATCATGAAAATATTTTATCATAAATAATTTAGTATTTATGATGAAAAAATATTTTGCATCATAAATAGTTTATTATTTATGATGAAAATATTTTTATCACTAATATTTCTAAAAAAATAATAAATTTAAAAATATAAAAAATATAGATTATTTGTGATGAAAATATTACATCATAACTAACTTAGTGTTTGCAATAAAAACTTATTTTTCATCATAAATAGTGAATTATTTATGATAAAAAATATTTTTATCATCAATATTTTAAAAAAATAAAAAATATAAAAAATATAAAAATTATAGATAATTTCTGATGAAAATATTGCATCATAAATAATATAGTGCTTATGATAAAAAATTATTTTTCATCATAAATAGTCAATTATTTATGATGAAAATAATTTCATCGATAATATTTTAAAAAAATAAAAAATTTAAAAAATATAAAAATTATAGATTATTTATGAAAAAAATATTACATTATAAATAATATAGTATTTATGATGAAAAACTATTTTGCATCATAAATAGTCCATTATTCATGATGAAAATATTTTCATCATCAATATTTTTGAAACATGATAAATTTAAAAAATATAAAAATTATTGATTATTTATGATAAAAATATTATGTCATGAATAACATAGTATTTAGAATGAAAACTTATTTTTCATCATAAATAATCAATTATTTATGATAAAAATATTTTCATCATCAATAATTTTAAAAAAATAAAAAATTTAAAAAATATAAAAATTATAGATTATTTGTGATGAAAATATTTCATCATAAATAATTTATTATTTATAATAAAAAATTATTTTCATAATAAATAGTAATTATTTATGATGAAAATATTTTCATCACTAATATTTTGAAAGAAAGTGAGAAATTTAAAAAATATAAAAATTATAGATAATTTATGATGAAAATAATACATCATAAATAATATAGTGTTTGTGATGAAAAATTATTTTTCATTATAAATAGTCCATTATTTATGATAAAAATAGTTTCATCACCAATATTTTAAAAAAAATAAAAAATTTAAAAAATATAAAAATTATAGATTATTTATGATAAAAATATTGCATCATAAATAATATAGTGTTTACAGTAAAAAATTATTTTACATTGTAAATAGTCCATTATTTATGATAAAAATATTTTTATCATCAATATTTTTAAAAAAATGATAAATTTAATATAAAAATTATAGATTATTTATGATAAAAATATTACATCATAAATAACTTAGTGTTTATAATGAAAACTCATTTTCTATTGTAAATAGTCAATTATTTATGATAAAAATATTTTCATCACCAATATTATGAAAAAATAAAAAAATTTAAAAAATATAAAATTTATAGATTATTTACAATGAAATAGCAAAAATATCATAAATAATTGACTATTTGCAATAGAAAATAAGTTTTCATCATAAATACTTCATTATTTATGATGAAATAATTTCATTGCTAATAATTAAAAAAATTAAAAATTTAAAAAAATAACTTTTGATACTAAAAAAGAATCATTATCTCAATATCTAGATTTTATCAAATGATGTAACAAAATTCTTCATCCATAACCGAATCAACCGTCTATAAGATCCAGTAGCAAACTGCCTCAGAAAAAATTAAATGCGAGGAATTTGATTCAGATGAAATATCAACTTCCAACTATATAAAGAATAAAACCTTATTAACTATTCAATGGACTAAATTGTGTCATTTACTTCTAAACCATCCCAAAAAAATTTGGCCAACAATCCCTTATGACAATAAAATCTTATAACATCTTTAACAGAAAAATATAACTTCTTGAATGCTATCCTTAATCTACAGTAGATGATGCACCACAGCAATCCGATCTCTGAAACTATTAATTGATGTCGATCCTCTATCAAAAAGATCAGACTCTATATAGAAACAAAGGCTAGCAGATCACCTAAAAATTAGTCCAAATAAGGTATCTGTCAAAATATAAGAACACGATCAAAATTTTTAACTCACGTGTAACAAAGATTGTTAGTTAACATCTGTAATGTTTCAGCAAAAAAATAGTTATCATCCAACAGTACATGATAATGTGTTGGTCTGCCGATCCCTTAAATAAAAATAAAATATAGATAAATTGATAAAAAATATTTTGAAAATTAGATAAAACTAGATTATGCAAATAAGCCCCTCCTAACCTCGAGAAACAAAATAATGAGAAAAAAAATACTAAAAAAATAATATCTTTATACCAGCATGGCTGCAAAGATAGAAATCAAATTCTGTCAGATTATAAATCCTTGTGCCGATCATAGTTCTTAATCATATAAAAAATATCACTAAATTTTTAGATCACTTAATTGATCAACTGTTGCTCCTAGATTGATTTTGATGATTACAAAACAGTTTGAAGGGATACAAATATTTTTTATTTTGAAAAGTCCTTATGCTCTACAGGGGCAAAATTGTAATTTTATCAAAACTCTGATTTGATAGTATCATCTTGTAGAACAAATGATTTGTGATCTATTGGTGAAGATTTCATTATTTTTGGACTTATATTTTTGAAGTTATGAAGGTTTGAAGTGCATGAGTCGACTCATGAGTCAACTCATGGCACAATGAGCTGATTGGCACGCAAAAATCCTGTTGGCACGCGACCTTTTTGGCTTGGCACGGCTTGTGAGTCGACTCATGAGTCGACCCACAAGGCATGAGTCGACTCATGAGTCGACTTCTGTTAGTGTGGGCCAAAATTTCCAGAAACTTGATTTTCTGGATGTTGCAACAGAGGTCGACTCATGAGTCGACCCCTGAAGCATGAGTCGACTCATGAGTCGACCCCTACGACGGGATTTGCCTGTAACGGCTAGTTTTTGGCCAGATTTAGTTGCTTTTAATGCTCACCTTTTGTGCTCTAACGGCTCTTTTTCTGCCTAGTTTGTTTTCCTTTGTTTCTTAAGGCTATAAAAGGTTTCAAAAGGTGGAAAACAACAAGAAGAGACATAAAAAATATCCAAGAGGCATTCAAGAGATTTGAAAAGAGAAAAGAAAGAGCATTCAAGAGGGCATTCAAGTGCATTCAAGAGAGGGTTTCTCAAGCCAACTTCTCAACCTCATTCAAGAGCTCATTTAAAGCCTTCAAGAAGCCTTCAATCAAAGCTCACCAACTCCTCAAGCATTTATTCCTTTTCTCATCCATTTTGAGGAAATCAAAGAAGGGCTTCTTCTTTTGAGTAAAGCGTATTTATTGTTATACTCGCTCATTTAAGGAGCTATTCTTGTACTTATTTGTGCTCTAAACTGATTTTATCTTGTGAGTAATTGTTTTTGTTTTGGAGGGTTTCCAAAACAAGGGAAGGTTGATCCGAACCTGAAATCGGAGTGTATTGGGTCGGCTTGTACCCGGGAAACAAGTGGACTAGCTTGGGATAGCTAGTGTCGGAGGTTTCGATGTTTGTATTCGGGTTGAATACAAAGTATAGTGGATTGGAATTCCCAAGTAGGAGCTTGGGGAGTGGATGTAGGTGCAAGGTTGGCACCGAACCACTATAAATCCTTGTGTTTGTGGCATACTTTATTGTTTCTCTTTAATTCTCCATTATATCCTTGCATTCTTGCTTTAAGTAATTAATCTCAAACTAAAGTCTCTCTCCTCATTCATCAAGCTTTTGATATATATTTTTCATAAGTAATTAGTTAAGCCTAAATTCTTTAAAACCCAATTCACCCCCCCTCTTGGGTTGCATAGCTGGGCAACATCAACCCTAATAAAACCATATGAACATAAAATGGCTCATTAACATATTTTAGATCCACAAAAGCATGCATTACAAAGGATAGCCAAGCTACTTTTTCATGTACATAATTTTTTTGAAAAAAAATCACAAATTAACTATTTATATAAAATTTTTTTATTAATAAAAATTAAATTTTTGATGAAATTATTTTGAAAAAATTTTTTGGACCAAAATTTTTTAGATTAAAGAAAATTAATTTTATTTTTCATCACAAATATTTTTTTAATGTCATTTTTTGTTATTAAATTTTTTGGATGAAAAATTTATTTAGTGAGAAAAATCTAAAATTAATTTTTTATGAAATTATTATTGGAGAAAATTTTTTTGCTAAAATTATTTTCGATGAAAACTATATTTACATTGTTAATAAGATTATTAATGATGAAAATTTAGTTTGCATCATCAATAATTTTTTTTGCAAAATTTTTTAAGAGGAAAAAATTTTTTAGTGGAGAATTTTTATTTTTTGGAGAATTAATGGCAACAAAAATCTAATTTTTGTTGCTAATAATTTTATTGATGATGAATTTTTTTTCATAGCAAATAATTTTTTTAGAGGGAAGATTTTTTTAGTATAGAATTTTTTTTTACGAGAATTATTCATGATGAAAATTTAATTTTCATTGCTAATAAGCTAATTAACGATGATTTTTTTAGATTTCATCATAAATAATTTTTTAAGAGAGAAGTTTTTTTCATGGGGAAAATTTTGAAAGGAATTATTAGCAACAATTTTGTTTTCATTGCAAATAATTTTTTTTAGCGAGAAAATTTTTTTTGGGGGAAAAATTTTTTTTGACGAAAATTATTAGTGATGAAAATTAAATTTTCATTGCTAATAACATAATTAATGATGAAAACTTTTTTCATCATAAATAATTTTTTAGAGAAAAAATTTTTTTAGTGGGGAATGTTTTTTGTTGTTTAACAGAATTATTAGTGATGGAAATTAAATTTTCATCGCTAATAATGATTCTTTCAATGCACATCAAGTCAACGTCGTTTCATGCAAAACCCTCTTTCACCCCTTCTCCCCTCTCTCCTCTCTCCTCTCCTCTCTCCCTCTCCCTAAGCTCTCCTCTCTCCCTCTCTCTAAGCTCTCCTCTCTCCATGCTCTGCCCCTCTTCTCTTCCCGCTGGCGAGCCCCTCTCCACCATCGCCATTGCCGTCTGCGCCGCTCGCCATTCACCGTCTGCTGGAGGTAAGGTTCTAACCCTTTTTTTGTGTTGATCGGGCCACCGAGGGGCAGAGCCGTCCGCAGGGGGGTGGGCCATGGGCGGCCAGCGGCACCATGGGGCCGATAGGGAGGGGGTCGACTGGCAGGAGGTGGTCGGCGGGCGAGGAGGGGGTCGGGGGCGAAATGGGGGTAGGATGGGGTCGGGGGATGGGATGGGGTCAGGGGCGGGATGGGGCCAAGGAGGGGGCGGCCGACGGCGATGGAGGTGGGGCTGGGGAGGGGGTCGGCCGACGGGAAGGTGGTCAGCCGACAGGGAGGGGGTCAGGGTTGAAACATGGCCAGGATGGGGTCGGGGGGGATGGGGTCGGGGAGGGGGCTGCCAGTAGCGATGGAGATGGGGCCGGGGAGGAGGTCGGCCAGCGGGGAGGGGGTCGGGGGTGAAACGTGGGCGGGATGGGGTTGGGGGCGGAATGGGGCCGAGGGGGATGGGGTAGGGGAGGGGAAGGCCGACGGTGATGGAGACGGGGTCGGGGACGGGGTCGGTCGGTGGAGATGGGGTCGAAGAGGGGACGACCGATGGTTGGGGCAGACGGGGTTGGGGAGGGGGCGACGGCGGGGAGGGGTGGGTGACGGTGGGGAGGGAAAAAGGGAAGAGAGAAAGGAGGGGGAAAAAAAAGAAAGAAAAAAGAAAGAAAAAAAAATAAAAAAATAAAAAAAATAAAAAAAATAAAATATTAATAAAAATATTTAATTATTTGATTAATAAAAATAAAATTTGGATCACGATCTGAATTGGATCGAGATCGAGATTCGGATCGAGATCTCGATTCAGATTGGCATCCAGATCGGAAATTGATCGGGATCTGAGTTAGGATCCGGATCGTGCGGGGTTGGAGAGGGTGGCGGTGCCACAAGGCACAGCTCGCGAGGGGTGTGTGATGGTGTCGGTGCCATAGGAGCGGAGGTCGTAGGGGTCGAGTCCGAGTGGCGTGGGGTGTGTGACGGCACTGATGCTGTGGGAGTGGAGATCGTGGGGGCCAAGTCTGGGAGGCGCGGGGTGTGTGACGGCATTGGCATCATAGGAGCGGGGGTCGTGAGGGCCGAGTCCGGGCAGCACGAGGTGTGTGACAGTGCCGGTGCCGTGGGAGGCCGAGTTCGGAGCTCATTTACGAGAAAAAATATTTAGAAAAAAATATGACTAGGTAAAAAATATTTAAAAAAATTAAAAATTATTTATTATTTTTAGGTAAAAAATATTTTAAAAAAATAAAAAACTATCAAGTCCTCGAGAATAGATTTTGTTATTATTATTTTGTGTTAATATTATTTTACATGCTCAACTGCTTATAGTTTATTTTATATTTGTTGCATAAATTTTTTAGTATTATTACTGAAATTCATAAATTTTTTTGTTCTGCTAGCACAATGCACAATGCTGTTGCTTATCATAATTTAATTATTTTATGTGCTTTTTTATATATTTTTATTTATTATAATTAAATATAAAAAATATTTCTATTTTAGAAAAAAAATTTACTGAAATTTTTTATGAAAAATTTTAATACAGAGTTACTCTTTTTTGATAAATTAGAAATTTATTTTCGAATGTATGTTCCGAGATGATAGTTAAATTGTATTGAGCAATAGATTTTCGTTCAAGAGTCGATCTTGATCGAGATCGACTTTTGAATGTCCTGTAATCGGATTTTTTGGAAAAGTAATAATCTTATTGTTGGATGTCCTAGATCCCAACGCAGATCCTAATCAGATCTCGATCTGGATCTCAATCTAAATCGAGATCTCGACCTTGATCCAATTCAGATCGTGATCTAAATTTTATTTTTATATTCATTTATATGTCAAAAATTATAGGTATGACACCAAGAGATAGACGATGACGTTCGCATTCGCAGTCTACCCCGAAAGTTGAGGCACCTTCACCGATTTCCACAGCCGCACCAGCTCCATCGCCAGAGGGTCCTGCACTGGCAGGTCCCTGTAAGACGGGTTTGAGTGAGGTGGGTCTGAATGGTATTATTATACTTTTTATATAATGATATTTGATTTTTTTATTTAGATAGCTATTATACTAATGATTGATTTATTGTTGTTTTAGGCCAGTCTCCACCAGTAGTGAGGCAAGGATGAGGTCCATCGAAGAACCTTGCTCTAGAGCATTGGAGATGCGAGCATCCGGGATAGTGTCTCCATATCGAGATACCATTTGGCTACACCAGGCCTATTAGGAGATAGTGCGAGCCGTGGCAGATTGAGTTGGGCATCATATGCTGCAGCTATGCCCCCATGATGCTTTTCGATTGGCATCACATTGTACTGGCTCAGAGAGATATTTTTTACACTCAATTACAAGTAAAATAAATTATATTATGAATATTTAATTAGCATGGTATTTTTCTAATATTTGTTATTGGCAGGGTGTTTTTGATATTATTGATTTTAAGGAGGATCATATGCGGTGAGACATGGATGCTTATTTATCTTTGCATTTCAATGACTATCGCCATCACATCTATCAGCATTGGTACTATGTGATGCAGGATCATGGGATGGAGGCAGCACAGCAACGGCCTTATGACAGCATTACTATGGATGATTGGACTATCATATGCCTGACATTATAAGGATCCGACATATCAGGTTACACATCTAAACTTCTTTTTTTTAGAGTTTAATGATTGAATCATTTATTCTTAAATTTAGTTTGTTACCTACTAATTTGACTACTAACTGTATAGAGAAGATGTGTCTAGAACGTCGCAAATCAGGCTAGATAGATCATACCACATTATGAGGGTTCAAGAATGTTCGCTCATCACATGGAGCAGATGGTAAGTAATTTTTAATTAGTATATAATTTTCTAATTATTTAAAAAAAAAATTAATTAATTATTCCAAATTATAGAGAAATGCTGAGAGTGGCGAGCTTCCTGGTAAGATCGATATCTACCAGCAGACCCACCAGCAACGGTCAAGAGAGTGGACGACGGGGAGCCAAGAGCTCTTTGTATGTTTTTTCAATTATTTTTTATTCACAGTTTAATTTTTAGTACGAAATTAAAATAGCTATAACTTTAATTTCCAGGACCATATGATAGACATCAGATTCCAGCCTACTCCTAAGGGCTCGACCGCACCCATAGATGACGAGATCTGTGATGAGGTGCTTGGTATGAGACATTGTTATGTTAGGGGTCTAGGGCATGGGATCACTACTCTCTCATCCTCACGCTCATCCAGGGCTGACATCCATGCTGCCTGCGATGCTCGACTGGCAGAGGTGCAGAGGCAGACTGAGCAGCGAGCTGATGAGTTGACTGCATGCGTCAATGAGTACCAGTGACTTTAGATCCAGATGATGGAGTGGATGTTGCAAATAGAGCAGATGATGTAGCTGATAAGATAGCAGCAAGTCGATCCGAGCTTATCCGAGCGCTCTCCTTCCCCAGCCCGTTCTCCTTCTATAGATGCCGACACTTGACGGCTTATTTATGTAGATTTTTATTTTTATTTTAGACTTTTTATAATTTTAATTTAATATAATAAAATGATGAAATTTATTTATGAGTTTATTATGTGAATTTTTTATTTTTAATTTATAAAAAATATTATAAATATAAATTAAATATATATATTCGTAAATTATTTTTTAAAAAATATCTATAAATTATTAGTGATAGAATTATTTTTGATGAAATATTGATCATGAAAAAATATATTAGCGATGAAAAATTGATCGTAAATAAATTTTTTAATAAATTTAAAAATATTAAAATTTTATATTAAATTAACAGTGACAAAAATATACGTTAGAATTTGAAATATTTGCAACATAAAATATACATCACTAATATTATTTTAAATTTAATTTTTATAAAAATTTTTAATTAAATTAATATTGATAAAAATATTTCATTAAAATAACTATATTTATGATGAAAAATTTACATCACTAATATTTTTTTAAATTTAATTTTTATAAAAATTTTTAATTAAATTAATAGTGATAAAAATATTTTCATCATAAATAACCATATTTATGATTAAAAATTTATGTCACTAATTTTTTTTAAAATTTGATTTTCATAAAAATTTTTGCTTAAATTAATAGCAATAAAAATATTTTTATTGCTAGTAATTTAATATTTATTAGCGATAAAAATTTTTGTTGGAAATTGCTATATTGGCGATGAAAAGTTTACATCGCTAATATTTTTTTAATTTTTTTTTCATAAATTTTTAATTAAATTAATAATGATGAATAAAATTCATCATAAATAATTTATTTTGTTGCAAATTATATTTTTTTATGACTAAAATTTTTTATTGTAAATAGTTTTTTAAAAAAAATAATTTTTTTAACGTCGAAAATTTTTCATCGATAATATTTTTTATTTACGATAAAAAAAATTTTTTGTCGTAAAAAATTATCAACGATGGCATTATTGATGACTAAATATTAGTGATAAAATTTTCATCGCTAATAACTATTAGTGACGAAAATCGGCTATTAGTGATGAATTTTTTTCATCGCTAATATCTTGTTCTGTTGTAGTGCATGAAGGCCTTCAAAACAACCTATCTGCAAGATCACCATCCAATATAGGAATAGACCGATTTCTATATGCTTGCCAACAACCATAAGATCGTTAACTTTAATGTTCATGCCAAAGACCAAGTATCATCTGGAGCAGGCCAATATGCAATAGGAATGTCTAAAATCCATAGGTCCTGAATAACCTCAATAGAAGTGCCATTACCCTCCATCCATCTAGTATTAGAAAAAATCATGGGAGCAAATGGACAGTTTCTTCCAAATAGGTGAACTAGCTCATGGACACATTGGAGTAGCGTAAGCAACCATGCCCTATATTTTGCTCTCACAAGAAAAACCCACAACCCCTCTGTGTCAACATAAAGCCACTCTGAGCCACCAAAGAAGTAAGACCCAAACTACCTGCTCGGATCAGCTAGGATACACAATCCCAACATAGTAAATTTACCATCCTAGAAGCAATTGAGGAACCCAATAAAAAATTCCTCATTATGCCTTTCGGTTGTAGTAACACCTTCGTAGGAATAGTACAATTGGAGATCAAACAAATGGGAGGAGTAGAAAAAACTAACTTGGTCAACATATGTGACTCTTCCCGTAATAGGGAGTGCTTTCCATTTCTAACCTTCTGATCTTTTCTAGAATATGTTTTCAACCCACTATAGTCTGCTGAAGATAATCTTTTACCCGATATTGATACCCCCAGATAATTCCATATGTCATTAGACGCATGGATACGCAAGTGGTTTTTGATCCTCAGCCCTGATAAAGCATTAACTTATTTTCGATATTTAATAACTACAATCTTAAACTAATAATACCACAAAAATTTTAAATGATGTCTCCTGACTTAATTAGTTCATGCCAAGGCTAGTAGCAACAACTAATTTTTTCGATGAAATTTGTCATTCTTTTTTATTGTTTATAGACTTTTAGTTCTCTCAGCCGGACTTGAAAATAAAAGAAGGAAAAAAGAGAGAAACCATGTACATTGGAGAAGCAAGCAATGTCAATCATCCTAGAAGATTAGTGATCACTAGAGCAAGAGCAGAGAGCTTTCGTGAATCATTTATTCTCTTTGGTCAATGATGACTTGACTTTCTTCTTGGTGAGACCCACATCAATGGATGCACTAAGATGAGTCCTCGATCAAAGTAGCATTTTGATGTGATGGAACCAACAGTATCTTTCCATGTATCAACCAAGCTAGAATGCAGGCAATTTTATCTAAATAATGCTAATTTAAAAAAATTATGAAAATAATATCCTGATGAAAGTATTTATAAAAATACTATCCAAAATAAAGTCATCCTATCTTAGAGCAATTTTTTTTGCCGACTCAGCAAATTTCATGCCATGTGAAAGGCTGAATCAGAACCAAGAGTCACCTTATTCTTCATCGAGGTTATCAACATTTGTTGCACTTACCATGTTAACATTATGAGCTTACTAGGATTTTGTTTGAAAATGTTTACAAAAATTTTTATATATGAGATCATGGGCAGTGGATCATTTAAAAAATTCATTTACATGGAGTAAGAAACAATACCAGATCTTAAATGAGAGAAGCTATTGGAGTTTGTACGTGGCAAGCAATAAAGTTGCTCTATCATAGGATGACTCTATAAGTCGCTCTACTATAAGGCAACTTATAGAGTTGCTCTATTGTAGGGCAACTTAATAAGCCACCCTACAATGGGGTGACTCTATGTTGCTAACTCCACCATCCATATAGTGTAAATTGTGGTGAGTCAGCACATAAAATCACTCTATAATAGGACGACTTTATTTTGAATAGTATTTTGATAAATATTTTGGAAAGAATATTATTTTCATATTTTTTAAAAAATTAGTATTATTTAGATAAAATTATCCAGAATGTATAGTCAAATATTCACTTGGGCATTCGTTGGTCGCACAGTCGCTTGTCTTCTTCAACAAATTGGAGATCGTCGACTGGGTGCTCACGGCATTGGCACTGGCCAACTTGGTGGTGATAACAGCTAGTCCCTAGGCATCAGCTAAGCCCCTTTTAGGATCGACACTAAGAGACATGACACAGAAGTCATGGTTGACATTAGGGCTCCTTGCTGCTACTACCTTGCATGCCTCCTCGAATCGACAAGAGAGAAGCTTTGGTTGAGGATGAAAAGGAAGCAAAGGAGAGCTATAAAAGTAGATATTATTTGTAGAGAAGAGGAGATGGGAAAGCATGGGCTAGAATGGGGAGGGGAGAGGATTGTTTTATAGGGAATTTTTGTAGATCTGAAACACGAGGATCTAGCTTTGTAATGTTTTCAGAGTAGGGTGGAAGGATTCTAGGAGGAGTAGGGCAATCAAAGTTTTCTACAGCTTTTATTGAATAGTTTTAATTTACTTATATACTTCAATAAAATACATTCTAATTAATAGTGCAATGATTAAAATTAATGGGGTGAATGAGAAGTAGAGATTTTAGGAGCTTGTGAAAAGTAATTTTAGAAAACTAACAAATGGCTCATATATATAGTATATTTAATTATAGTTTGGAACTCATAAAAATTTGGCACATCATGGATACTAAATTTATTTCTCTATTTCTAATTTTAATCATTTCAATTTACTATAGATGCTTCAATGAAATAAAAAAGAATAAGTGTAATGCATAGATGCATAGGTGAGCGAGATGGAGAGATTTTAGGAAACTATATGAATAGGGTTGGAAAAGATAACATGGCCTATCACCAGTTAAGCCTACAATAAGTAGGTTTGGGTTTGGACTACATAGGTTCGGATCATAAATAGTTCAACCTACTTAGACCATTTAATAATTCGGTCGCATTTTGGTTCCAGTCCTTTGAATCATTGAACAAGT
Organism: Elaeis guineensis; assembly: GCF_000442705.2. NCBI lineage: Eukaryota > Viridiplantae > Streptophyta > Magnoliopsida > Arecales > Arecaceae > Elaeis > Elaeis guineensis. The sequence goes on along the minus strand of NC_025999.2, from coordinate 14,906,378 downwards.
ATAACATGTTCAATAATCGGGTTGGGGTTAAGCAGGTTAAGCAAGTTATTTATCAAACATGTTAATAGGTTATATAGGTACGTAGGTTATACAGGTCATAAGGCTAAGCAGATTACCTATTTATTGAACCGGTTAAGTAGGTTGAGTTGGATTACATATTTATTAATGTAGCAAGTTCAGGTTTCAAATCTTGGTCAGTTTAATAAAAAGCTCATGTTCAGATTTGGGATTCTAACCCACCATATATCTGACTCAATCCATATATAAGCTGACCTGACTTGATTGTTGGGCTAGAAATGGGCTCCGACTAGCCTAACTTTGGATTGGGCTTTGGGCTAAGCCCAAATAATATCAAGCTGGGCTTGGTCCCATATATAGAGTCCATTATAATTTCAGGTTGGGCTCGAGTATACCAGTGGCCTGGCCCGAGCCCAAATATTCAGCCTGAGCTTGATCCTTGGCCAAAATGGTTTCGCTATTTAGGAGGAGTTAGCCCAATCCCCAAGTAGTTAGCTAGTTAATAATTAGTTTTAAGCCTGATCTTGAAGAATCTTAAAGGAGACTCCAATATAAATTAGAATTTCTCTTCCCCCATCACTAGTATTCCTTAATTCCCCATCCTCTTGAAATTTGGGGCTTAGGGTTTTAAAGTTCTCTCAGCATCCATCATTAGTTGGCCGCTCCAAGGTCCATCAGTGTTCCCTCATCGCCAGTCATCCTCATCCAACATTGTCGATTGTCGTTCACCATTAACGGTTCACCATTCGCCGTTTGTCATGCGTTAGGGCTAGTGGGCACTTCCTACCAACTCCCCCTTCTTTTTATCTTCCATTGGATTCGACGATCTTCCTCAACTACTTGCTTGCATCTGTGCGCTCCCACTAACTCTTTTCTCCCCATTGCTCTCTCTGATCCTTTGGTGTCTTGATTTAACTTTTGATGGGAAGAACTCAATCTTCCTTTTTTTTTGAAGTGCGATAGGAAGAATTCAATCGACACATCGATCTGCCACATTTCCAAGATTCACATAATTAAAGGCAAAACTCATGATCTCAAAGGTACATCCTCCATTTCTTGTGGCTAGCATCAATTTATTATGTTGAGAAGAACCCAAAACTCATGGTCTGCCACAATGCCTTGACGTTTTGTCTTGTATGGGGATTTTAAGTTTTTTAAAAATGGCCCAGAATTTTATCTAAGCCCAATTCGAAATGAGCACCAAATAATCATCACATTAAAGGGACATAAAGCTTCAAATGCACACCAAATCCTACTTGTACTGTATATTCACTATTCCATCTACATGTGTACTAATTCAAAGATTTTTCAAGTTTTCTAGCATTTGGTACAAACATGGGAAAGTTCAAAGACTTTGAAATCAAAAGATTTGGTTTATTAGCACTTTATAATATTATAAAAAATCAGCAATACTGTTTAAAAGAAGAAAATAAGTAGAAAAGAACATCATATTCATTGCCAATTAACATACATTCTTTTACAAATTAATATTAGTTTTATGAATATTGATCTTTCTCTTAATAATTTATGTTCTTATTAGGACATATTGTTTTTACTAATATCTCATTCTAAAATGGGTGAAAATGAGACCGTTGAATATATAAGGGATGAGAATGACAAAAATAAAGATACTATTGAAGATATTGAAAGTGATAGGTTTTAGAAAAAAGTCATGGGTATGGAATCATCTTATGAAGGAAAGAAAATGTGATGGATCAATAGCTATGTGTAAATATTGTATAAAGGTATTAAGTGATAGTACTAAGGAAGGAACAAGTCATCTAAAATATTATCTTGAAAATATTTACAAAAAGTATTAAAAGAATCTAGTTGATCAAATATTTATAGTAGCAAGTTCAAAAGATTCAATGAAGTCTTTTAAATTTAACCAAGAAGAGAGCAAAAAGCTTCTAGCAAAATTCATCATATGTGTCAAGCTTCTATTTTATGCTATTAAACCTCCTATTTTTTCTAATTTTATGAAATCTGTTCAACCATTGTTTAATGTTATTGGTCATAAGATAGTAAGAAGTGATTGTGCAACTTTACATCGAGAAGAAAGAAAAAAAAATAAAAGATGCATTTAAGAGATTAAGTTGCCAGATTAATTTCACTAATGATATTTGGACATCAAATTAGAAAATCGGTTATATTTCCCTTAAAGCACTTCATATTGATTTTGAATTTATTCTACATAAGAAGATAATTAGTTTCAAGAAATTAGCATACCCTCATACAAATTTTGCAATGGAAGATACTATTAGAAAGTGCCTTCTTGAATGAAAAACTGGATTCTGAAATATGTGCTATTACTTTAGATAATTACTCCACAAATGATGCCATAATTACAAGGGTTTAAGATCATTGGTGTTATGAAATATTATTTGATGGGGAGTATAGTCATATTAGATATTGTGCATATATATTAAATATTATGGTTCAGGATGGGATGAAAATAATTCATAAATCTATTGAATGTATAAGAGAGATTATTAGATATGTGTCCGCAACCCAATCTTGAATGCAAAGATTTAATAAAATTATGCAACACATGAGAGTTTCTACTACCAAAGGGCTCACTTTGGGTGTTGCTACAAGATGGAATTTCACTTATGAAATGTTAAATAATGCAATTAGTTATAAAAATATTTTTATTGTATATGCAACCAGGCATTAATGTATGCATCCCAGTAATGATGAATGAAAATAGACTGATGTGATTCTTAAATTCTTAGAAGGCTTTTCAGATGCCACTAAAATATTTTTCTGATTATAAGTGTCCCACATCTAATTTGTACCTAAAAGAAGTTTAGGGAATTAGGGCTTTGTTGATGGATGGGAGTGTTGATACTAATGATACACCAAAGCAATTGATAAATGAGATGCAAAAGAAGTTCTAAATATTGGTCTCAATGCAATATAATTTATTATTAATTGCTTCTATTTTGGATTGCTGGTCAAAGTTAATATTTATAGAGTTTTGATATCAAATGATATTTGATGTGGAGAAGAGTAAGAAGAAAATGGATGATATTCATGCTTGTCTTTATAAATTTTATGACAAATAAGTACAGCCTTCTATAGGTTCAAGTGAGCTAATATCTAATTTTGATACTTTTATTAAGTTATCTACTGGAATGAGGTTAGCTTTTGAGAAGATGTTACCCAGCTAGACAACCCAAGAGAGGAGGAGGTGAATTGAGTTTTCAAAGGTTTAAATAAAATATGTGCAATTTTTCACATAAATTAAGGGAGATTCAATGAATGAAAGCAAATAGAGAAACATAATCAAAGATAATAATGCACACACACAAATATGAAAGATTTTATAGTAGTTCAGTGCACATCAAGCATTTATGTGCATTCCTCAAGCTCCACTTAGGAATTTTTACTATAATCTCCTAATTACAATAGGATTGTTTTAGCTGGACTCACAATCCAATCCAGTTGATTTTTCAAAATCACCAGCAACAATCTTTATAAGCCTTTTTCTTTAGGCTCACAATCTAATTTTCAGGTTTGGATTAAACCTCTTCCTCAAGTTTCAGACCCTTTGAAACTTGTTACAGTAAATTTCAGTAAATAAAAATTTTACGACACAAAAAGCTCCTTAATAAGCCGATGGAAGTCATCGATGCTTGCTTGAAGAATGCTTGGATGCTTTGCATGAGATTGCACACACTCTTCTTCTTGATTGCCTTTAGAAAATTTAAGAAATTTTGAATGTAGAGTTGAAGAACACTCTTGAATGCACTCAATGCTAAATATAGGCTTCTTTTTCTTTGGATAGACTTTCTACTATTCACTAGGGTTTCTCTTAATTTTCAAACAAACCCTAGGCTTATATAGTTGTTTGATTTGAAAACTAGTTGTTTTTGCCTGTTGGAGATGGAATCTAGCTATTGTAACAACTTTTGAACATTTGTGCATCTTCATCTAAATAGTTTGTTATGGCTATCAAAAGCTCAAGAGTCGACTCGTAGAGCTCAAGAGTTGACTTATGAAGGCCAAGAGTCTACTCATATAGACTAAAAGTCAACTCACCTTCAAATCTTCAAAAATTAGTATTCTATCTTCTCTGAGAGAGTCGGCTCACCAAAGTGAAGAGTCAACTTGCAAAATCTAAGAGTCAACTTGTAGGATTCAAAAGTTAGCTCTTGTAGGATGTGCCAGAAATCAAGTCTCTGTCTCTCTCAGGGTTTTGACTCATAGGTTCCAAGAATTGACTTGTAAAGCATACCAGACTTGTGTGCTGGTCTCAATTTGTGCTAAAGTCAACTCATCCAAAGTAGGAAGTCGACTTGCCATTCTTAAGTTGATTTTTCTCAATGAATTCATCTCCAACCTTAATTTTTAAGGCTCAAAAATATTCTAAATGACTTCAAAGCTTACCAAAAGTGTTAGCATCCTATAAAAATATTCTCAACCAAGCTTCAAAGATATTAGTTTCTTTTTATACTTCAATATTGTATAATCATCACAATCATTCTTTGGATCAACAGTCTACCCCATTTGATGATGACAAAACATTGAGCATAAAGATAAAAAAATAACCAAAAGAGTTGCTCAAGAAATTATAATATGTAGCACCTTAAATTCAAATGCATCATAAGAGTATCATAAAGATAAGAAATTCAATGATTTGTACTTCAAGGATAAGAGATTTCATAACTTTTCAAAAATTTAAATAAATTCATCTCCCTTAAAAATTCCTTTAACAATTTTATCTTCCTTATTATATGATGTTTGGACATCATTTTTCTCTCCCCCTTAATGTAATATTGGAAGCTTTTAGCTACTCTCCCTTAATTCAATATCTCTTGTTTTAGATGCTCAACTTCTTTTCTCTCTTTCTTTTTCTTTCCTTTTGTTCTCATCTTTTTTTTTCTCTCCCTGATTTTGTCATCAACAAAATAGAGTCAAACAAAGATAAGCAATAGGAGAATAAAAACACCAATGATAAAATATGAGTGATTGCATTGCATAAATATTGCATTACAAAATTGTTATTGCTTTACAAATAGTTACACTGAACAATACACCAAGATATATCAGAAGCATTTAAATAACTGACAAAACAAGCAAGATAGCTGAGTAACCCAAGCATCCTACTCATCACCAAAGGGAACCTCAATGTGAGTCGAGGGAATATGCTCTAGATGAAGAGGGGGCTGCTCTCCTACTTTGAAACATTGCTGAGGGTCCTAAGCCAAAATAAGGAAAACCTACCTCTAATCTAGTAACTAGTGATCTAGAAGTAGTCTGAGGCTGAGAGGATGAAGGCTGACTAGAAGAGTGAGATCTAGGGGGTGAGGTGTGAGAGTAGCCAAAGACTCCAGCTATTGAAGAGAAAGCAATAAAGGTCTCCAGGTGGTCCTCCAAATGTCGCATAATAGCGAACAAAGTGTCAATACCACCTTGTTAAGAGAAGATCATGGAGTCAATCCTACCTCGTAGATGTGCCGCCTCCTATGCCAAATCTAATACCATAGTAGGATCATCTGATCTCTAGCTCTGTGATCACTCTAAAATCTAAACCCAATAAAGATTTGCCTCAACTCCTATTTGAGCTCATCATAATGGGTCTGTAAGTCCTACCAGATGTCATCATGCTAACATTGTAAGTCCTAACTGATCCCTAAAAGGAGTGTCCAACCTTTTAAGAATATGCTCGTCTGACACCACTAAACTATGCTACTCTGGTGCTCAAGGTGTAGGAGGGGAAGCTAGTGAAGCTACCACTACTACTGTCGGTGATGGTAGAGTCCGTGGCTCTCTCTTATCCTAAGGCTCACTAGGTCCAACCTCATCATCATCATCTCTAACGGGCTCCTACCCAAACCCCTTGCACACCCAGCTATTGGGTTTCATTAGGTGTCATGCATGTAGATTTTTTTAAAATTATTTTGAAAAATATAGCAAAAGATAGATTAAAACTACTTTTAGTCTATGCATGCACAGATCTAATTTTATACCTACAGATCCAGTTCATGTGATGAAAATAATATGAGGAGCATACATCTGATTTCAAAATCAAAAATAAAAATTGGTGATCAGATCACCTACCTGAATTGCAAAATCCTTCTTCAGTTCTAGATCTGAGGATGTCTGTAGGTTTCGTTGAAATCCACATAGGTATCCACATAGGGCTGAAGCAGATCGAAAGTGTCAGAAATCACTGAGGTGTTAGCTCTCTTTCATATCTTTACTTTACTGGTTTGGATCTGATCTTTTTCTTTGATCATTATAGAAGAGGATCTGAGGATCTACGTGTGAACTACCGTCATGCAGCATTAGAGGAATGTAGAAAGGTAATGAAGAACTCCTCCTTCCCTTTCTCTCCTTTTCCAATCTCTTCCTTGCTGATCTCTCTTTATGTGGCCGACTAGAAGGGGGGGTTTTGCGCATGTAGATGATGGAAGGAGAGGGTGCGGCACAAATGAATTAGTGATCTAATTTGTGATGTGTTGATTACTACGCCCAAAAATCCCACCCTTTTATAGATATGATCAAGGGGATCAGATACAGTTCAACTAAATTTAAACTCTTATTAGATAAGAAGTTCAAATTTATATTGAATTAATCCAATCCCATGTGGCAAGAAGAGAGAGAAGCCTAGGGAAGAGGTTGGCACCCTCTCTCCCTTTTTGCACATGCCAAAGGGATGCACACCCCTCCTTTCTACCATGAGAGAGGAGAGAGAGTCCCAATAAACTTGGGACTCTGGCATCTTTATCCAATTAGACTCGATCTGGGCTCAATCTAAGTCAGATTTGAATCCGATTCGAATCTGATTCGATCCTGATTTGTTCTAAACTCAGTCTCAATCCAATTAGGACTCAAATCTAAAATCTAAATATCTAATTAGACTCATATAAGCCAAGCCTAAATAAATTAAATCTAATTTAATTATTGAGAACTTGATCTCCAACTTGATCCATCAAATTGGATTGAACAACAATTGCAATTAGGTCCTTTTTGCCAACTATTAGCTGATCCTATACTTGTAATTTTTATAAATTGATCCAAATCATCAATCATATTGATAATTTGATCTCAGTTATCAATCACATTGATAATTTGATTATGATCCAACCATTTGATCTGATCAAAATTCTTTTGTGTGTGACCCCATAGATTTTGTTCTATCTGATAATGAGGCATATCATGATCTCCATCATAGTATCATTGTTGCTCAAAGGTAGCAACCTAAGAGGGGAGGTAAATTGAGTTCTAAATTTCTTTATCAAATTGAAATCTAAACAGTTATGTGCTCTAATTTTAGTGAGTTTAAGTGATTGTGAAGTGACTACAATATGCGATAGCGGAAACTAAGTGTAATTAAAGCTATGCAAGAATTAAAATAGTGCAAAGAAACAAACTAAAGCAAGTAAAGCAGAGCACAACTACACAAAATTTTTATAGTGGTTTGGAGCAACCGCTCCAACATCCAGTCCCCAAGGGTCCCTTGAGAATTTCACTATAATCCCTTTGATTATGGTGCATTTGTTTTATCCAAAATCACAAGCAAATCCAGTTAATTTTTCAAGATTACCAACCAAAATCTTACACTTAGTTTTTCGAGATCACTAATAATCTAGTTGGTTTTAACCCAAATGCACCAACCAAAACCTTTACAATGTCTAATTACGAACTTGGACCGGCCTATCTCCAAGTTTCTTCCCCCCAAAAAAAATTTGTAAAGAAAAAAGATACAAATGAAGGTAAATTCAACTCAAAACAAAAGTAAAATGAACTCTTTTTGAAGCATGAAGAGAAAGCTGTATAGTTTGCTCTTGAAGCTTTGTCTTCTCTTCTTTGAAGGCTAAAAGGATGCTTGAAAGATTGTGGATGATGCCTCTTGAAAGCTCTCTAATTTTGAAGCTCACGCTCCTCTCTTTTCTCTTTCTTTTGAATTTACAATGAAGCTCACACTTTTGAATAATTTTTCTTTGATATTCCACTTTTCTCTCTTTTCTTTTGATTCTCCACCTTTAAATAAGCTGGCTGAAGATGGAGATTGGACCATGGAGGAATTGAACTAATCATTGGAGTGAAAATCAGCCCATTGGAGAAGTACAGAAAACCAGCCATTGGAGCCTATCTTGAGCTTGGGGTCGACTCCTTTTCCATTGGGGTTGACTCCAATTGCCTTCGAGTTGACTCAAATTGATCTCAAGTCGGCTTGATCACAGAGTCTAAAAATCAACTTTCTATTTCTCTGAGAGAGCCGGCTCGAATTTTCTTCGAGTCGGCCCAGATTTTCTTTGAATCGGCTCGGCTACGTGCTAGTACTATCCAACAAGCCAGAGTTGACTCCAATCTTCGTGGGGTCGACTCCAATTCTCCTGAAACTTGAAATTACTTATTTTAATGCTTATTTCAGTGATAAGTTTGAAACTTAAAAATTCTTCTTTAAAATCCTTGACTTAGTTAATCTTGAGGAGATCTTTCTTATGGATTGTTTCTTTAATTTAAACTTCTAAAAAGACCTACAACCACTCTTGAAACACAAGATTAGATACATAATATACTTAAAGTTTGGTGATCATCAAAATCAATCACGGGATTAACAATCTCCTCCTTTTGGATGATGGCAAAACATTTGAGTATATGCTAAAGAAATAAATAATATATTTTAAAAAATAAAAATAATGTATCATGAAGTAATTACTTAAGCACAAAAATACATACTTCAAGGAGATTTTTAACAAGCCTTCAATTTATTGTACATCATTAGTTTATTATATATTATTGCATATACTCATATCAAAATAATAGGTCAATTCAAATCAATGAGTATCAAGACTTCAAGCATCAAAACTTTGAGTTTCTTAAGCATCAATCCTTCAAGCATATACTCAACATGCTTCTCTCCCTTTTTGACAACATCAAAAAGATCATGAGAAGGATCAAGAAATATCATCAAATCAATTGAAATTCAAAAAAATATATCAAATTCAAAAAAATTTTAATTTTAAAAACATATGAATTTCAACTTTATGGGATATTTAATACCAAAATAAGTATGTTTGATACCAAATTCATATTGATACCACTCTCCCCCATTCTAAATGAATTAAATTTAGATTTTTCAAATTGATATTGAGAAATAGAGTGTTTCAAGACAATTGAGCATATTTGATACCAAATTAGGTATGTCCGATGTCAAATTCACATCGATATCAATTTAGATTTTTAAAAGATGGAGTTTTTTAAGTAAAATATATCAAAATTTTTTTGATATCAATTTTAATATTAGTTCTTTTCTTTTCTCAAGAGATTTTAGTTAATTAAACTTTAAAAAGGTATGTATCAAAAATGTATCAAAGATAGTATCATTAAAAATAATTTTAGTCAAGTGAGCTAAAAATAATTTTATAAGGATCTTACATTGTACATTAAAAATTTTATAAATTTACTTTTAAGAGTAAGAATGAGTTTTCAATTCAATTCAACTCCAAAAATGTCAAGAATGTTCATGCAAATCAAATTATGAAATCAGCATATTAACGATTCCACTTTAACCAAGGTTCAATATTGGGGAATAATTTATTTGTCTGATACTATTTTAAATCAACAACACTTTAAATTGAGTAAATTAAATTGAATAAATATATGAAAGCATAAATTGAGAAGACTATAAGGCATTTGATGGAAAGTTTAAAATCAATACAATAAATCTCAAAATAAGATAATTGATTGAGAATTTAAGATCAAAAATTTATTAATATTTTCAATCAAATCAAATTAGTTAACTTTCAGCCAGTGTCTCTCCTCTAAAAATCTTATTATATGATATTTTCTCCCCCTCAATTTTATAATTGTTACTGAATAAGTTTTAATAGTCGAGCTTTTTCTCTCTCTTTTTTTTTTACATTAAGCATCGAGTAGATTCTTAAATTTAGTTTCAAAATTATCTTAAACTTGATAGATCCCAAAGAGAGAGAACTTTTCAAAATTGAGCATGTTGAGTAGATGATTCAAAGCAAGACATATGTCATATTTAATTTTGTAAAAAGTATTTCTTTTTCTTCTAAAGAAGTATTAAGCAATTTGATTTATACAGGTACCAATCTTTAGAATATATCTCATAGGTATAATGTCAAGGTTATACAAAATATATTTGAGATAGAGCAATCTTTTTATTTTGCCAAAAGGTTTGAGCAATTGAATATAGAACAATATATGATACCAATTATGAAAATATGATACCCATAATCCATCTGATACCAATTATGAAAATATGATACCAATTATGAAAATAATCTTCTTTATGCTATTAATCCTGAAAACCAATCCGAATGGTAACTTTTTTGAAAAAAAAATTTGATACCAAATGAAATAAAATTTAGTTCAAATCAAAGTTTTCTTAAAGGTTTAATGCCACATAAAGATCAAAGAAAAAGATTTAGATTCATTACTTGAACAAAACAAAGATTCATATTTTCAAATTCAGTTTGATATAAATTATGAAAAGCATTTATAAAAAAATGACCAATTGATGCAAAATGTTTCTGATATTAGTTAATTATCAAAATGTTGATACGATTAAATCATGTAAAGTGTGAATGATGAAATCAAGTACAAATGATTTTTCATAAACAAATCAAAACAATAGAGGTGTACAAATAAATCAATAATTTCTATTTTCATTAAGTTCCAAAGTAATTTCTCCTTTAAGTTCTACTAATGTTATCTCTCCTTTTTTTAGAGTTAGTACCAAATGATTCACTTAACTTGATACTCCTCTTTATTCTTCCAAACTATGCATATTTAATTAATTTCAAAGGTATTTATATAAGATGATGTATACATGTAGAACAACCAAAAATTGGATTGCTAGAAAAACTATGATTCTACAATGAAGGTCCTAGCATCCTAACAAAATGATCTAGAGGCTCTAAGATGATGGACCAGGCTGGGAAGGGGATGGTGATCTGGTGGCTCTGGATGATTGGTCCGGAGAGTCTATTTCCTACTGAAGCAAGTCTCTAAAATTTCTCTCTCATCAAGGTGAAGGTCTCTAATGCTAATTGCTAAAACTCTGCTTTGACCTTGCTGATGACTCGAGAGGAGATCCTCTCAACCAGTGCATCCTCATCCAATCTGAGATATAATTTATCTAAACCTTGTGGATGGTCTAACTGTGTCTCTACAGCCTAAATGATTGGTTTCTCAGCACGAGTATTAGTCAGTGGAACTGCAGCTGGAGCCTCATCAAAAATTGTATCCTCATCATCCCTCTGAGCATGTCTCCTGATCCAACAAGCCTTGTGTCTTTTTGATTCCATCCGTCGAAGTGAACGTTCATTGTATGTGTCAGTATATAACAATACTCAAGAGATCCTACCATCAAAATCTACCATGTGCTCCGAGAATATGAGTGTCAATGTGATGCCATAAGGTAGAAAAGTCCTAGATTCATTGATGATGGAGATGTTCTTCGATTGCTCCTTTGCTTGGACCATCTTTCTTGCACCATGGGAGAAGATGATAGGCTAGGTCATGAAGATTCCATATGTGAGTGCTTAGCCCATTGAACCACAGACTTTCAAGGTGCCATAGATACCAAATCATTAAAAATGGGACAAGATTTAAGTGGAGAGAGGATGCATTAGGTAGTGGAATATTTGGGGGAAGCTCTGCTTCAAAATAGAAAAGATTGAAGGAACAGGGAAAAAGAGACGAACCATTTTGACTGCTTTTTAGCCCGTGAGTCAACTTTTCTAATTTTCAAGTCGACTCCTTGAAATAGCTCAAAGGAGTCTTGAATCAAGAAAACGATATGCAATCAAATTATGGGCCAAAAATGATATTTAAATCAAATTTGAGATTCAAAAATTTTGGTCAATTAAGAGTAAGATAATTAATCAAATTGAGGATATCAAGAAAAGGGAATCTAGATAAAAGCTCTATGTGTTTTGGTTTAATGAAAAAAATTTTAAATTCTTATGGGTAAACCTAAGATGCAATATAATATAATAAGCATTTGAGTTTTATGATTGAGTATCTTATCTTCAAGTATTTATTTCATGCACTTATTAGGAGAATTATGATAATTTAGCATCTTATGTGGGGGATGTCAAAACTAATAATTTTTGTGATCAAAAACATTCATAGTCAACTAAGCTTCTTTTAATTTAGATTTATCAATTACAAATTTTGATATGGAAAGTTATGCTGAATTTTACGATAAGTTCATTTCAAATTGATTCAAAACATAAAACATGGAGGAGAGCCTATTGAGTTTTAAAATCAAACCATTCAAATCATTGTAAACATCAAAATCAATCATACTAATCTTATCAAAACATGAAAAGTATTTCAAGCAAGTAAACATAATATGAAACCATATAGATAGATCATCAATAGAATCAATCAAATAAGCATTGATGGGATGATGTGAGAAAAGTTTAGATTTTACCAATATCATCACCCATCCAAGTCCATTTCCAAGGCATCCATTCACAAGAATTTTATCTTTTTATTTTATTGGATCCTTAGTGTACCTACAAAATTATTTACTAACTTTTGGTACCCAAGTTATCTTGGATCCATGGAGGTTAGAGTACATAGTTTCTTTTGGAATCTAAATTTATTTAATAGAAGTTTGGCCAATTCTTTTGATATTACATTCAAAAATTTTATGGCCAACTTTATTATATTTAAAATACTTGATTGAAGGATTTTCAATTGAAGCTTTGTTGAGCATGTTTTTGATAAATTTTTGTTTTCTTACTGAGTTATAACCAATTCTGAATTTGTCAAAAATAGCTCTTTGATTATTTAAAATGGCTTGAAGCTTTTGTGATCTAATTGTAAATTTTTCAAGTATAGACTTCAAGCTTATACTCTCTTTCTTTAATTTGGTATTTTCATCCAAAAGAGATTTTTCAGATTTACCTTTTTCTTTAGCAAAAAATCTGAATCTTTTAAGTTCTTCTTTCAACTTGAGATTTTCTTCAATCATAGATTTTCATGTTGTGAAAATCTTTCTTTTTCTTTAACTAAGAATTTTTTAGATTCAACCATATTATCCCTTTCCTTAGTTAGAGTTTTAATTTTTTTCAAGAAATCTTCCTTTTCTTTGGCCAAATTTTTTATATCTTTCAAAAGATCATCTTTTTCAACCAAGATTTTATTTTTCTCTTCAGCTAAAGATTGATTAAATCTTTTAAGCTTTTTGTATTTTAGCCTTAACTTTTTATATTCATCTATTAAGTCATTAAAGGCTTCAAATAATTCATCAAAAGTAATTTCAGAAGAGTTTTCAAGATTTACCTCATCATCATTTTGAGCCATGAGGCAAGGATTTGCAATATGTTCCTTCCTCTTTTTCATTTTTTGTTTCTTTACTTTGCTCTCCTTTAATTGATGGTTTCTTTCTTCTTTCTTTCTTCTTTTTCTTGTTCTTTTCATCCTTATGAGCCATGAGGCATAGGTTGGGGTGAGCTTTCTTTTCTTCTTAAAAGTTTAATGTTTCTCTGTGATTTGCTCCCTCATAGATTGCTTTCAATTTTTTGTAAACTTCTTTCACTGACATGCATGAAGAAGTTAAATTAAATTCATTAATATCTAAAGAACAGTAGAGTATATTCATGGCCTTAGCATTAAGTTAGGCCATTTTTTTATTATGTTCAATCAATGCATTGGGTGTATGTGCCCCATATATTATAATCTTTCATCTATTATAATCAATGCATTGAGGGTGTCTGCACCATCTACTATAATCTTGTGCTTGTATAAAAATTTTCATACATATTTTCCAAAATGTGTAGTTTGTGCTATTAAAAAGTGTAGGTCTTGAAATTGTTTGTCCTTCGGTAAATAAAAAATCACTTAAGATTGCCATGATCTTTAGCTCTAGACCACTAGGTCAATAATTAATAATAGAGCACCTACTCTGCACTTATTTCCTAGAGGTAGCAACCCAAGAGGGGGAGGGGGTTGAATTGGGTTCTAAAAATTTCTATGCCAAATTGAAATCTAAACAATTATGTGCTCTAATTTAAGTGAGTTTAAGTGATTGTGAAGTGACTACAATATGCAACAGTGGAAACCAAATGTAATTAAAGCTATGCAAGAATTAAAATAGTGCAAAGCAACAAATTAAAGCAAGTAAAGTAGATATAAAAGAGCACAGCACAAACACACAAAATTTTTATAGTAGTTTGGAGTAACCCACTCCTAGGTCCACTTCTCAAGAGCCCCTTGGAAATTTTACTATAATCTCTCTAATTGTAGTGCATTTGTTTACCCAAAATTACAAACAAACTCAATTAGTTTTCTAGGATCACCAACCAAAATCTTACATCGTTAGTTTTCTCGGATCACTAACAACCCAGTTGCTTTTAACCTAGGTGCACCAACCAAAAAAATCTTTACAACATCCAATTATAGGCTTGAACTATCCTATTCCCAAGTTTCTTTCTCTCAAAGAAACATGTAAAAAAATAAAGATACAAATGAAGGTAAATCCAGCTCAAAACAAAAATAAAATGAACTCTTTTTGAAGTGCAAAGAGAAGGCTGTATGGTTTGCCCTTGAAGCTTTGTCTTCTCTTTCTTGAAGGCTAAGAAGATACTTGAAAGATTGTGGATGATGCTTCTTGAAAGCTCTCTAATTTTGAAGCTCACACTCATCTTTTTTCTCCTTCTTTTGGATTTACAATGAAGCTCATACTTTTGAATGATTTTTCTTTGATAATCTACTTTTCTCTCTTTTCTTTTGATTCTCTACCTTTAAATAAGCTTCACATTAGTTGGAGACGAAGATTAGACCATCGGATGGGTTGAACTAGCCGTTGGAGTAGAAATCAGCTTATTAAAGAAGTGCAGAAAACTAGCCGTTGGAGCCTGTTTCGAGCTTGGGGCTGACTCCTTTTCTATTGGAGTCAACTCTAGTTGCCTTCAAGTTGGCTAGAACAGGTCTCGAGTCGGCTCAATCACAGGGTCTAAAAAATTAGTCTTTTGTTTCTCTAAGAGAGCCGGCTCAGATCTTCTTTGAGTCGGCTTAACTGCGTGCCAGCATTATCCCAATGTGCTAGAGTCAGCTCTAATCTTTCTGGGTTCGACTTCAATCCTCCTGATATTGAAAATTATGTTTCAAAGCCAATCATCAATCTGTTGATAGTTATGCTCTTGTATATAAATTATATATGGATTATATTTAATAAATATTATTTAGCTTTTTCATCACATTATGTACATCTTCTTATTTGAACTCTTGTGTTGTGATGAAGTTCCTAGGACTATTTTAATCGATATAGGAGGATATATCATTTAGTCCTTAAACCTATTCATGACCAAATGATACGCTATTACTAGGATGATAGCGATTATCAAGTGTTAGTCATTGTGTGCCATATGGGTTAGTATCCTCATAACCAAAAAGTGTGGTGACACTGATGTGGCATGCAGGTGAGATGTAGAAGTATATCTCACTAAATATGATCAAATGCAGAGCATTCTACTGTCAAGAATAGCTTACAAAAGATATGGATATAAGTGTCCCTTCGATCTGAGATTACCTAGTGACTTGCAAGTAACTCACTGTGCTTTGGTGTCAGACTATTAGAATTTCTAATTCAGTGATAAAAAAATTTTAGGCACAGTCAAGTACTTGCGAAGTTGGTTTATGAGTCAAGATAAAATTGATCCCTACAAATTATAGGAGTAAGTTCATCACTATATTTTATTTCAGTAAAACTTTGGCTAGGATAATTCATATGATAGATTTGAAAGGCTAAAATACAATGTGGATAACTCATTCAGGATTGACAGTTAAATCCCAGATCATCCTGAGCTTCAGATCTGTGTGTGCCATCATGTATCTCATACATTAATCAAAATTCAGATCTAGACAAAATTTTAGATCTTATGCATGCCTCTTATATATCTCATACATAAATTAAAAATATTTCTAAAAAAATTTTAGACCTAAGCATACCATCATACATCACATATACAATTTACAAAATCAGATCTTAAATAAATTTTAGATCTAATTCAAGCATCCATATTTCTCATGTATCAATAGAAATCAGATTTTGAAATTTTGTTTCAAAAATTATTATTATTTTCGTACATATGAACATATGGCTCTGATACCACTGTTGAATTTTGGTATGATGCTGGTGTATGCAGATTTCAAAAATCTTTTTGAATAAGCATACAGTGTAATAATATATCAAAACTTCTTTTAGTCTAAGCATGCATATATGCAATCAAAGAACCTAAAGATCTAGTATATATGCTGAAAATAATACATGCTGATTTTAATCTGAAAATAAAACTATATGATCAAATCATATACCTATTCCATTTTTTCTTTCTTCATCCTTGGATTTAGAAGAAGAATCGGTTCAACTCTAGCCATGCAAATATTGGGCCTCTATGGATATCCACGTGAGAACAAGAAGGATTGATCCTTTTGATTTCTTCACATGCAATTGATCAACTCTTAATCAATCTTTGGACCTCTAGATTAACTTCTTGATCAGCCTTTTCCCTTACCTTGGATCTTCCTTGATGCAGATCAGCCACCAACCAAAGAGAGGAAGAAAGAGGGGACGCCCAACTAGATTTTGGGCATAAAGAAGTGGACGCCCAACCCTTTGGGCATTGGAGAAAGAGAGGGAGAGAGGGGAGGCATGGAGACACTCGAAGGAGCTGGTTTAAGGCCTTTTTAGTTATTCCATAAGGCTAAGAAGGGGTCCCTTTAAATAGGCCTAGAATTGAAGTCCAAACCAAACTCCAATCTTTGTTTAAAGAGGATTTCTAATCTCATTAGGAGTCCTTTTAAACCCTTAGACCTATTAATTAATTCTTATCTCATAAGGAAAGGAGAGGGGGTGCCAACTATTGGTGCCCACAAGGAGTCCTTATGCCACAAGGGGATGGGGCACACTGTCCCATAGCCCCATGCCCTAATCAGATTTAAGGGGGCATGGTCCCTCTAATTGATTCTCATATAATGCATCCAATTTAATCAAATCATATGGCACATTAAGGCTTAATCCAAAGCATGTTGGCGCCCAACAATTGAGCTCCATGAACCCAATTCCAATTCCAATTTGGATTAGGTTTAATGCATGTAACTTAACTTGATCTAATCTTTATCAAATAAGAAATCCAAGTTCAAAGAAGAATTGGGTTTAACTATGTGCTAGCAAGGCTTTCTTAAACTCAAAAGAATTTTTTTAAATCCTAATCTAATTAGGACTTCTCAAGTCTAATTGATCAATCCAAATTAGTTCCCTTATTTGTATGATCCATAGGTTTAATTCTATCTGGAAGTAAGATATACTATGATCTTTATCACAGTATCATTAAAACTCTTTTCAATAGGTTAGAACAATTTCACTCTAACTCAATAAGGGTCGTCGATCCAGAATAATTTTAATAAACTCTCACAATCCATCAGTGACACCTAGCAATATGTATTGAAAAGTCTATGAAACTGAATAACGAACCTCAAGGTATAGTTTTCATATGAACAAGTCCTTCTGTCGTGAGTCCCAAGTTGATGGCAGGTCATAGATAAATCATCAAATCTTGATAGCTGTCATATGATAGATTCAATTAGTTCAAGTTTAAATAGTAATTTTTATAAAAAAAATTTTCTATCAATCACACTGCTATAGCCACAAACTTATGAAAAAATCTCTCAAATCACATAGGACCACTTCTTTCTATCCAGATCAATAGATTCCATCTAGATGCCCATCCTACTTCTACAGTGGATCAATTATCGTCAACATATACTACAAAGATTCGAATGGCGAGAGTCAATATTTTTATATAGTCAAACTTCAACAGCCTCATCATGAGCAATCATGACACCGCAGGTCAAAGGACTACTCATACAACAATAGCATTGAGATGATCACTGACGAACAAATAAAAATTTATGTGATCTCTCATATGATCATACTTAGTAGTAGTTATTCTCTAACAACTATCCATACTTACCGTTCAGTGTCTCTACACTGTAGACTAAAGACTCATCTATCTTGAAAAAAATAATCTGTGCATCGATCTATCCAGATCGATTATCATCCTCATGATGATACTATGATTAAGAGTAATTTAAAAATTAATTATACATGCCTCTAATTCTCAACACCTTAAGAATATATGTCGTAAGAATTAATTCTTCGAATGATTCAAGGATACATCATAGTTGAATGAAAAATAAATGCTACCCATTTATTGATCAAATCAATATTTTAAGTATAAATTTATGTTCTAGATAAATACAATGCATTAGCCATATTGACTTCTTGGACATACATCTAACAAATATTCTCAAGAGTTGAGAATTTAAGGTATGTGTCATTGGTGATTAATTTTTAAACTACTCGAGATTGATAGATCATTATGGAGATGGTGATTGCTCTAGATGATTAGTGCATGGATCACTTTTCTTTTAGGATAGACAAATCTCGAGTCTATAATGTAGGGACACTGGAGCGAGAGTATAGGTGGTTATTAGAGAACAAGGGTACCAAACATGACTAACACAAAAAGTTACTTGGATGTCTACTCACTCGTCAGTGACTTGCTCAATGCTGCAGTAGTGTGACTAGTTCTTTGACCTATCGTGCTTCAGCTATTCACAATGGGATTACTGTAGTTTGACTATATGTAAACTTAATCTCCTAGCCACGTGAGTCCTTACGGTGTATGTTGGCTGTAGTAGGTTTATTGTAGAATAGGATGAGCACCTATATGGGATCTATCATCCTTGGTAGATAAGAGACTTAGTTTTATGTGATTTATGAGATCGAGTTTAAAAAATCTAAAAATCTTAGCCAGGATAGTGTGAATATGAAAAAGAATTTTTATAGTTTTTACATCAAAAATTTAAGTCAAATAAATTTGACATATGATAGATGATGGGGCTTGATGAGAAATCTATAACCTCCATCTTGTTGGAACCCTTGATAGAAGGATTGTATCATACGGTAACTGCACCTAGAGATTTATCTATTCTATTCTATTGAAATATCACTACAAGCTGCTAGGCATCACTGATGGATTATGAGATTTTTAAGAATTATTTTGATGATCAATAATTCTCATAGAGAGAGTTAGAATTATTTCAATCCACTGAAAGAAGTTTCGATGATATTTGTGATGGAGATCATAATATGTCTCACTACCAAACAATATGGTATCACACACAAAAAAAAATAAGTTAAGGATTTATAATTGAGCTTGAGAAGTCTTAATCAGATTAGGATTTATGAAATCTTAAAGGGTTTTGGAATACCATACTAGCACATGGTTAAACTCTAGATTCCCCATGTCATTAGGATTCCTTATTCAATAAAGATTTTATTTTTGATTTTAGCATGCATCCCGTTATTGATTGTGTCAAGAGAGTGAGAGAGGGTGCCATGAGTTTGAGTCCTCTTCAAATTAGGATTTGAGGAATTAAAAGGATTGAGATAAATCAAAAGGTTTGAATTAGTCAATGCCAAAAAAAAATAAGTTAAGGATTTATAATTGAGCTTGAGAAGTCTTAATCAGATTAGGATTTATGAAATCTTAAAGGGTTTTGGAATACCATACTAGCACATGGTTAAACTCTAGATTCCCCATGTCATTAGGATTCCTTATTCAATAAAGATTTTATTTTTGATTTTAGCATGCATCCAGTTATTGATTGTGTCAAGAGAGTGAGAGAGGGTGCCATGAGTTTGAGTCCTCTTCAAATTAGGATTTGAGGAATTAAAAGGATTGAGATAAATCAAAAGGTTTGATTTAGTCAATGCCTTATGGGACGGGGACTTTTATTTGTTATGAGATTAGATCTCATAATTAAAACACAAACCACCTAGTCTTGAGCCCTTTTTGTGTGCCACATTCTCACACCCAAGAGGGGATTTCACATCAGATAGAGAGAGGGCACAAGGTGTTTTAGGAGTAGAAAGAATCTTGCTTTTCTTGAATCCTCACGCAACAGCCTTGATGCCATCTATATTCACATGCACCCCTTTTCCATATTTGGCAAGTTTCTCATGCCAAAAGGACTCCCTCTTGTGCCCCTTATTCTGATTTAATAGGGAGTTTAATTTGGTTGGGACTCTTGGACGCCCAAGAGCCCAAGGCATGCTAGGTCTCTGCACCTATTTAAGGGCTGAAATGTGTGGTTCAAGGTGGTAAGAAAAATCAGATAACCAGCACCTCCTCCTCTCCTCATCTCTCTCTCTCGCTGAAGGTGGGATGCCCAAAGAGTTTGGGTGGTTGAGATTAGATTTCTCTATCTTCCTTTTGCATCTGACGATCAAGAGTTGGCACATAACAAAAGGTTGCCATCAAAATTTAGCATGCTGATTTCCTTGAGAAGGAAATTGAAATCAATTGGTGAGATCTCTTGACTTTTCCTATGTGGATATACGTAGAGACTGGATGCTTGTGTGGCTTCATAGGAATCGAGAAGACATTCACGATCATCAAATTACGGTGAAGAACTATCCGTGCAAAGGTGAAGATCCGATCTTCTTTTTCTTAAATCATAACCTTAACAACTATGATGGATTCGAGGTTGCTTCGAGATGAGATCTCACATCATATCAATTTAAAAATATATTTTTTTGATATGTTTATGATCATAAAACTTTTAAATTCCACTGTGCAAATCAAGCCTAGTTTCTAACAGGGAGGCAGGTTACCGATCTTACCACTAGGGCCAAGGGGTTCTAGTTCGAATGAAGATGGGATCTCATATTGGGCACGAATGAGATTCAAGTCGCTCAGACCCAATTTGGATCTCATTGTATCGAAAATAAAGGGCGGTACAATATCACACCCCTTGCCCGAACCTGCAGAAGCTTCCTTTGAAGAGAAAGATGCTTCGAAATACCAACCTTCACTGAGACTCCCAAAACCAGCAATGGGAAGACATAGGAAGAAAATAAGAGAAGATGGATGTGGGAAAGCAAAGAAAAACTAATCAGACCAAAGAAACAAAAAGAAAATCAAGGAAAGAGAGAAAAAAATCAACCTGCGATGGTACAGAAGGCGACAATGGTGGATCAAAAAGGAACCACCAGTGACCCGAGAAAACTGAGGGAGATGATCGAAAAGACTCTTGGAACAAGGTCACTGATTAGAGAAGAAAAGAAAATGAAAATCTTTGGAAAAATCTAGAGGTGTGAGAAAGAAAAGATAGGAAATATGGCTCCTTTTTGTATGCACAGAAGGATAGAATGGCTCAGATATCGAATCCTGCCTAGCCATCTGATAATCGATATTTGGCACATCTCCATTGATTAGCAGGAGATGATAGTTAGCTCATTAATGATTTGCCCCAGAAATAAGGCATGCCATCCTTCGAATTCTACCAACACTCTACTTGCTATGGTCATGATTACTTGCTAATGTTACCTTTCATTCCACCCAAGGGCCGCAGGAACCATTTCAATGGCGTGTCTTTGTTTCTTTAGGCTCTCCAGGTATTTATCTCTGAACTCTTTCAAGGTTCCTTTATTATTAACACTTTGACCAATTCAGATAAAGTGCCATGATGATCTTTCATATGATAGTTTACCATAAACTATCCATATAAACTAATCAGAGATCACAGGATCAAATCTATAAGCAATTCTTTGTGCATGATCTTGTCGAGCCTTTCAAGCTCCTTAATGTCCTTGATTTTTATCAAATAATGATCATAGACTGACTGCCTATCACGTATCAGATGTGCTGTGCGACTCTGATTATCTCACAATATTTGTAGATGAATCAACATGTCGTAGGCAGTGAACATGTGCTCATGCATAGCACCTATCTTTATTGTCATTGTCCATCCACTCATCAAGTATAGCTCGTTGACTATGGTTTGGATGGGTTGTTAACATTAGAATAACCTGGTAGAGAACATAGCTTAATTTTCTAAAATTAAGAATAATTCTTGAGTTTGTGAGCCAGTCTATGTACTCGATTTTAGTTAATCGATTGATATCTAGGATTTGAGCTAGAGGTTTGAAAGTTGACACAATGAATAGTAGAGAGCAAAGATTCTAATTGGATGTTTATACTTATTTTATAATTTGCTCTAGAAACTTTTAAATACAAAAAAAAATTTCACTATTTTATCAGATCTCCCACACTCTTTGGGTGGAGAAATGAAAACCCTAACATAATAATTGGATTTTTAGTGGGTGCTGTGGTCCCATCGATGCTGTGCACCTTACCTAACAGTTATTGGTAACACGAATGAACACTGATGCATAGACAACTATTTCCCCAAATGCTTCTCTAAGCATGTTGCAGCCACTTGATCTCTAAGTCATGTGGGCTCACCTAACAGTTATTATCCGCACTTCTTAGTTAAATCAGACCCACCATTCACAAGCAGGTGCAAAGCCGTCATTGGATCCCTCACCTAACAGTTATTGGACCCAACCCCATCTTTATCCCGGAGCAACTCTTTGCTAATAGAGTGGTTGCGTGTTCTTGATGCAACTGAACCATTGTGACCAGTCGAAAACAATCAACGCCGGTAGCACGTTTGCACATCTACAATGGTGGAAGATCTTGGACTTAATATTTGTGGAGAGATTTAGATTTAAGTCTCATCTAATCAGTCATCACATGACTGATGTAATTGGCATGGGCTAAATCAAACCACCAAGCAACCATATTTGTGACTCAATCTTCCAAATTAGTCAGGTAAGTGGAGATTGGTGGGGGTCCCTCCGTTATTTTCTTTAGACACCAATAAATTGGTTAGATAAGCGAACGAAACTAATTAAATAACCACCTTTCAGTTACTTATCTTAGACACTAATTGGATAATTGATCCGAATAAGTTTGCTTAGGTGAATCAAACTCGAGCCACAGAGCCGAATTAGATCCTTAGGTTAATCGATTCTATATATGGGTGTCAATCAATTCTATGTATGATCATAAGCTCTATTGACCTCATCCTAGTCAATACTTGACTCGGTTTGATCAACTGCTAAATCGATTTAGACCCAACATGATCAAATTAGAAACCTTTTAATGTAATCCAATTACATGATCTAACTTGATCTACCCATGACCAATCTCTCGTGCACAAACACTAATTACAGATTTTTAATCAAAATTTTTAGATCTAAATTCTTTGCATAAAGAGTAAATTTTGATCTCGAAATAATTTCAGATCATGTATATAAATATGTATCATATACATAACCAAGTTCAGATCATAAAAATAAATTTTAAACCTAAACACACTTTCATATATCATATATATGAATCAAAACAAATCTCGAAACTCTTTTTAGATCTAAATAACAAAACATATATCGCATATATGCTGTAAAAATTAGATCTAAAAGTCTAATTTAATTAAAAATTTTAACATCATTTTAGGACAACCATACAATATAACAAATTATGCCAGAGCAACTTTATGTCAGAACGACATCAAAATCTTTTAGATCTAAATTTTTTCTCTACAGATTTCAAATCTAAATCTTAATCTCATGCATATGATGTGGCTCTAATACCACTGTTGAATTTTTATGATTTCATGCACACATGATTTTTTAAATAAGTACGCAGTGAAATTTTAAAATTTTTTAGATTAAATCTAATTTAATCTAAGCATGCATAAGATCAAATCTTCAAACCATAAACAAGATCATCATATGTGAGATAAGATTCAGATACAGAAATCAAATAGAAAAAAATAAATATAAAATATACCTGGATATGGATCAATCTTCAACGTGAGCAGATGATCATGGATATCTTTCGAAGGTCCCATATAGCCGCACAAGCATCCGACCTCTACGGGTGTCCATATGAGATTCTGATCTGATCAGAAGCCTTTTGATCTCATCGGGATGCTAGCTCCCTTGCAGAGATCGCATCTTGATGGTTTAAAATCTTCTTTTCTTCTAAGACACTCTTAGAGAAGAAGAAGAACATAGGAGAATCTTGATCTCTATGCTAGAGATCATGAGAAGAACTCTTTCTTCTCTTTTTTCCTAAAATTCATGCACCAAATCTCTACAATAGAGATGTAGAAATTTTATCCAACTTTTGGACAAAGAGAAGAGGAGACATCTATGTCTAAACATGGACAAGAGGAAGGAGATAAGATCTTCTAACAACCAACTTTTGGTTGTTTGTAATAAAGAAGGGATAAGGACCTACTCACCTCACGCCAAGGACCACGCACGCCACCCCTTCTCCCTTTTTTCTCCATGCACGAGACCTCTCCTTTTGGCATCAAAACTGGGTGCTTATCTTACCTTCCCCATCCCATATGATGGGGTTTAAATAGGTGAAGAGGGAGTTCTAAATCAATTAGGAGATAAGAGTCCAAAGAGCCTTGGACTCTTATCTTTTTTGTGGCGCCAACACCAACCAGACTTTCACCCAGATTATACATGAGAAAAAGGGGAGTTTCCTTTCTTTCTTACACATTAAAAAAGAGAGGAAAAGTGGCATGAAAAATAGTAGGGGTGTGGGACTTTTGTGGCGCACAAATACAAGGTGGTGTAGAGTCCTTTTAGCGCATGGAATCAAGGTAGTTTAAATCCATGGGACTCTTAGATTAGGTGGCTGTTTTAAATCAAATAAAACACCAATTAATCCTAATTATATTAAGATCAGATTAGACCCAAATAGATGGGAATCCAAATCTGATTTAGAGTCCAATCTATTTAGATTAGATGTCTCCTAATTGGAGGAGTCCTAGTCCTATTGGACTCTTTCTTGGTGCTTGAGTCAAACTCAATTTTAATCCTAATCCTATTAGAATTTGGTACACCCATGAAAATGAGGATCTCTAGTCTAAATAGGAATTCATACATTTTAGTCTAATTAGAAATTGAGTCAAACCCAAATCCTAATTCAACTGACACTAATCCTCCGATCCTTTTGGAGTTATCCTATAATCCTGTTAGGGTTGATCAAATCAAACCCATAATGAGTCAAATAAAATATAATTAATTTAGACTTGATACAAGCTCCATTGCTCAATCAAATTGAGTCAATTAACAATCTTATTGCTAATTAATCTTCCTATAACTCACTAACTCTTTAACAAGTTACATAATGCAACATTTGCATTGGATCAATCATCAATCAAATTGATAATCAAATCTTGTTACGATTCATAATTGTAATTCAACCATCTAATCAGTCAAAAGTCTCTTTTGTGTGTGACCCCATAGGTTCTATTTTATCTGATAGTGAGATATATTGTAATCTCTATCATAATATCATTAAAATTCTTTTCAATAGATTGGAATAATTCCAGCTCTGCCCACCAAAGATCATTGATCATCAAGATGATACTTGTGAGTCTCACAATCTACCAATGGCACCTAGTAGTATGTAGTGACAATCCAGTAGAATAAAAGATGAACCTCTAGATGCAGTTAATGCATGATACAATCTCTCTATCATAAGTTCCGACCAGATGGTAGGTCATGGATGAATCGTCAAATCTCAACATCAGTCATATAATAGATTCAATCAGCTTGAATCCATATGTGATTCTATAGAAACTTTTTTCATCAATGACACTGCTATGGTCATAACTTAAAGACTCAGCTTCTCAAATCCTATAAGACTACTTCCTTCTGCTAGGGTCGATAGATCTCATCTTGATGCACACCTCACTCCTACAGTGGACCAACTATTGCCAACATCCACTACAAGGGCTCATTGAGACCCATGTTTATGTGTCAGTCAAACTCTAATAGCCTCACTGCGAGCAGTAGTACTATCTCAGGTGAAAGAATCAGTCATACAACTGTAGTATTGAGAAAATCACTAATGAGTGAGCGACATCCATGTGACTTCTCGTATTGGTCATGCTCAGTGCTAGTTGTTCTCTAACAACCACCTGCACTCTTGCTCCAGTGTCATTACACTGCAGACTCGAGACCCATCTGTCTAAAGAAAGTGATCCATGCACCGGTCTATCTAAATCAATCATCATCCCCATGATGATCCTATGACCAGGAGCAATTTAGGAGTTAATCATTAATGACACATGTCTCAAATTCTCAACTCTTTGAGAATATGTGTCATCATCTTGTTAATCGCTTGGATGATTTATAGACACATAAATATGAATGATAATATAACTGCCCAATAAGTACAAAATTATATCTTAGGGATATAAAATATGTCAACCAAGATTGACTTCTAGGGCATACATCCAACAGACACTAGCACCGTTATTCGTTATGGCTTGAATGTTGATAAAGTCTTTTATTTCTGTAATCCTTTTATTTTGAGTCCTGTAGTTTTTATTTTGAGTCCTGTAATGGGATTATAATTGAGTCCTTAAATTAGGTTTGCATCGTAATTGAGTCCTAGTTCAAGTCAGTCATTTGAGGAGTCTCATGGTTAACCACTTGGAAGCATACCATTTGAAGACACATGACCAGATGAGTGCTGCCCTCTCATGTGTGCGCACCCTCCTCATGGTGGTTTCAGATCTCCATGGCTTCTTCACACAGAAAATCCATCACTCTCCTCATCGCATGCCATCAGATTATCGCCTTCTCAATGTCTTCCTCAAAACTCACGATCCATCTCCATCGCTAACACCCTCCTCCACGTTACTTTGTTTAGGTTGTTAGGTTCCTCTTTTAAAAGGAGAAATAATGATCTTGTAATCAATGATTGATTGGAAAAAAAAAAGAATTTCTATTTTCTCATCTCACAAGTTCTCTTCTTCCTTCTTCTTTCCCCCTCTTCATTCTCTTCTCATAAGTCTTGCTCAATTAAAGAACGAAGTATCCAACCAATCTGCAGGATCCCAACGCATCAACCTGCGGGATCCGAACGCATCAACCCTTCTTCTCAACGGCTGCTTCCTCCCTACATCACAATTCTTCGCATGCTTGGATAGAATTCTTTTGTTCTTAGATAATGGAAAGAATTGCCAACAATCACGGTCTGATTCGATGTCCTAATCCTCCCTCATCTAGAAGTCTTCATCGACATGTTTGTGAGATCCCTTGCTTTTAAATGAATCTCTGAGTAAATCGTTATTGTAGAAAGTTAATCCTATATTTTTTTATTAATTAGATCTAAATTTTTAATTATGATCTGATACCCTAATCATGGATAGTTTCTCAATCATCTGTGATCTTTTTTCTAGATCTAGGGAATTGAACTATTTGCATGCATAACAGTAATCTATTCCCGATTTTAACATAATCAACTCCGTTATCATTGTTTGCTGGTTATCTACTGCATTGTTATTAATCTTGTTTGCTTGTATCTTCTAGAACTAATCTCATCCCACATCAGTTTTGGTATCAGACCATGGTTAGATTAGGGCTAAAGTTTTGCATTTAGATAGTTTTCTGCATCAAAACCTGCAAACTAGCACCCTGCGCAGTCCTCAGTGGAACTACTATTTCTGATTCCAGAGACTTCAAAAAATTCTCAAATTTTCTGTGTAGATTCTAAACATAATTGTTAAGTAGGATTTTAAATTTTATAGAAATCTAAAACTAATTGATTCTCGAAGACCCTTCTGAAATTTCTTACACGTCCTGATTTCTGCACCTGAAAACTGTTCAGAAAACTGTTTGTGCATCCTTGGAAGAAATAAACTTTTCCATCTATAGGAGAATCAGAAATTCATGAAATTTGATGATTTGAAAATTATATTTGATAAGGAAGATTTTTACAAGTAGAAATCTGGAAAACAGATCTGGAATAGGTGCCAGATTTGTTTGTTAGTGGAAGGTTAGCGCATAAAATTCTGTAACCTGTTCTATTTTGCGCAACCTAAATAAAAACAGAGTCTTACACCTCTTGAAACATCCAAAAACTCTAAGACTTGGTTTTCTGAAATTCTTACTCGATAAGAAATTTAATTATGCTTTGAAGACCATGAAAACTATCCTCTGAATCCTGTAGCAGAATTTCAACAAGAAGGTTCTGTGATCCAAAAACAGAATTTCTGAAAGCCTAAAATATTTTTGCACTTAGAAATTTTTATGTTTGTTTGAACTTCATATTTTTGTAACTTAGTTTCAATTCCCAATTTGATAACTTAGTTGTTACCATTTATTTCATTTTAAAATCAATGTTTGCATGTTTGCATCGGTAAGCTATTATAAGGGCACTCCTATCATAAGATAAGGGAAGGATTTCATCACCTTTCCTTGGCCCAAAACTACCACCCTCATGCGCATTGACCCAAGCCTAAGCTAAAATCAATTAGACATTAAAAGATTAGGATCAAAATAAGTCAAGTTCAGTTGTTACGATGAGTCTTAGTATGAGTTCGATCTACAGTTGACTCCATAAGCTGGTGTCTAAGGCTAGAGGCACATGACAAACGCCTAAGTGAATTGTGGTTACTTAATTAGGACCTCACAAGTCACAAAATAGATTTTGATTTTGCCATAGTCTTTAAGGACATTATTGAGAGGCTAAATGCCATAAGTGGTTCAGTCCAGGATCTGAATGCGAGAGTAGGGACCCTAGAAGAAGAAAGGATGAATGGCATGGAAGAACGTGTTAGGAATACCCCTCCCCTAGTTGACTACCCTAGAGAACGATGTGACCATCTTGGTTTTGAAAGAGGTTGCAATCAAGTAATCCGACCCCATCACAATCATAATGACCAAAATGAGAGAATACTTCGAAGTGTCAAGGTTGAAACTCCAAGCTTTATGGGCCGTCTAGATCCTAATGAGTATCTTGATTGAGAAGCGGACATGAACCATTATTTTGAATGGTATGACATGTCTGAGGAGAGAAAAATCAGGTTTCCTAAAATGAGATTTTTAGATCAAGTCAAATTATATTGACAAAATGTGGAGTGATTAACCATGCAGAGGAGATAGGAGCCCATAAGTACTTGGGATGAGATGAAAGATAAACTTCATGAAAAATATCTTCCTACCTCCTATCAGCAGGATCTTCTGGATCAATGGCAAAGGTTGACCCAAGGTAGCAAGTCTGTTACTGAGTACATCGGTAAATTCGATGAATACCTTATGTGATGTGGTGTTAGCGAAGATCCATCTGTCACCTTGTCACGATTTAGTGCTAGTTTAAGGGATGACATATAGAGAGAACTATTTATGCGTGAGGTCTATAGCCTAGAACAAGCCTATCAATTAGCCCAAGATTATGAGAGATTCCAAAGGTTGTCAGTAATCCGACAACTTGAGTCATGTAAACCTAGTATTCTTGGTCCTAGACCCGACTTTAATCAGACCCCTAGACCCAGCTATAGTCAGAACTCAACCAATCATACCCTACTAGTTGGTTCCCCACTGAGAAAGGATGATAAAGGCAAAGGAGCCTTTGTGAAAAATCTGAGAGGTAGTAATTTGGAAATCCGATGCTTCAAGTGCAATGGGTTAAGTCACATCTCTAGTCAGTGCCTATCTCGAGCTCTATACATTGGAAAGCCCAAAGAAGAGAACCTTGAAAATTTTTTAGGAGATGAAGAAGTATACATAGCAGACACTGAGTTAGCCGAAGCTTATGAAGAATCTAATGCTTTGGAAGAAGTTGACCCTGAAGAGAGATTGGGCATAGTAAGATGTATTTTAGCCCAGCCAAAAGAAAGTGAAGATTGGCATAAGACTACCATTTTTCATACATTTATAGGTCAAGAAAGTAAAGTGTGTAAGATCATCATTGATAGTGGTAGTTGTGTCAACGCTATTTCATCTGATGCTGTATAAAAACTTGGTCTGACGTCTGTAAATCATTCGAAACCATACAAGATCGCCTGGATAGATGCATCATCCATCCCAGTTAGGCATCATTATCTGGTACCTATTAAATTTCAGTCTTACCAAGAGAAAGTGTGGTGTGATGTTATGCCCATAGATGTAGGAAGCATAATCCTAGGAAGGCCTTGGTTGTTCGATCAAGATGTAACTCTCCATGGTCAATCCAACTCTTGTATATTCATGAATAGGGGCAAGAAAATTATGATATACCCTTCACCCCCTAGGAGCATAAAGAAGAATGGTCCTTTAGAGTCCAAAGAAGAGAAGCAGAACAAAAGCTTACATTTAATCAATGCAAAAAATTTGAAAAAGATTTAAGAGAAAACACTTCTATTTGGATTCTAGTTGTTAAGAGAGTTAGCATGAAGGACACAAATCATCACCCTCAGGAGATAGCAAGCCTCCTTGAAAGCTTTAAGGATGTCTTTCCTGGGGATCTTCCAGATCACTTGCCGCTCATGAGGAATATCCAACATGCAATAGACCTTGTTTTGGGAGCTACCTTACCTAATCTACCCTATTCTCGCTTTAATCCCACAGAGCACGCTGAGCTGAAACATCAAGTAGAAGAACTCCTTAGGAAAGGATTTGTTAGAGAGTTTAAGTCCTTGTGCGGTACCTACACTCTTGACTCCCAAGAAGGATGGAACTTGGAGAATGTATGTGGACAGCCGAGCAATTAACAAGATAATGATAAGGTATTGATTTTCAATTCCTCGACTTGATGACATGCTGGACATGATAGCTAGATCCATTATTTTCTCCAAGATTGACTTAAAAAGTGGATACCATCATGTTAGAATTAGGCCTAGAGAGAGTGGAAGATTGCTTTCAAAATGAAAGATGGTCTTTATGAATGGTTGGTCGTGCCATTTGATTTGTCTAATGCCCCTAGCACATTTATGAGACTCATGACTCAAGTGCTATGACCATTTATGGGCATATTTGTGGTCGTGTACTTTGATGATATTCTCATTTATAGCAAGACTGAGGAAGACCACTTAGAGCATCTCTGTCAAGTGTTCCAGACTCTTAAAATCGAAAGCCTATTTGCAAATATCAAGAAATATGATTTCATGACCACACGCATTATTTTCTTAGGTTTTGTTGTGACCCCCGATGGTATGTCCATGGACCTTGAAAAGGTCCGTGCAATTAGAAAATGGCTTGTACCCCAAAATATTCACGATGTTAGAAGTTTTCATAGTTTAGCAGCTTTTTATCAAAGATTCATTAAGGGATTTAGTATGATTATGGCTCCCATTATGATTGTATTAGAAAAGGAGCCTTCAAATGGACCAAGGCTGTTGATTGAGCTTTTCATAAAATTAAAAATCATATGACCAGCGCTCCTATGTTATGCCTGTCAGATTTCTCTAAGATTTTTGAAGTTGCCTGTGATGCATCCGGCATAGGAATTGGTGGAGTCCTTAGTCAAGAGGGTCATCCTATGGCTTTTTTTAGTGAAAAGCTAAATGACACTAAGCGTAGGTATGCCACCTATGATAAGAAATTCTATGCAGTGGTCCAAGTTCTTAGATTTTGGAGGCACTACTTGCTTCCATAAGAATTTGTCCTATATTCTGACCACGAAGCTCTTAGGTTTCTCAACTCTTAGAGAAAGTTAAACCCTAGACATAGAAAATGGGTTGAGTTCCTTCAGTCTTACTCCTTTGTGTTGAAATATTGTGCTGGTGTTGATAACCATGCTACTGATGTGCTCTCTCGAAAGATCGATATTTTATCGGTAGTAGTTATTGATAAGGATCGAACTGCTAATGCACTCCGTCAAAGAGTAGATCTTTTATAGGCAGTGAGTGTTAAGATCCCCGACTTTGAGAAATTGAAAGAGGATTATGATGACTATCTGGACTTTGAAAAAATTATGTCTTCACTCCAACAAGGACCATCTAGAGAAATTAGTGAATATACCTTCCAGGATAGATATCTTTTCAAAAACAATAAGTTATGTATCCCACGTACCTCTATCCATGATTTTTTGGTTTGAAAATTGCATGCGGGAGGTTTGTCCGGTCATTTCGGTAGGCCTAAAACTATAAAGACTATAGAACATCAGTTTTATTAGCCGAGTTTGAAAAGAGATGTAGCCAAAATTGTTGTCCAATGTCGAACCTGCACTGTAGCTAGACAATGTAGACAAAATACTGGCTTATACACCCCACTACCTGTTCCTGATTGTCCATGGAAAGATGTGCGCATGGATTTTATTTTAGGATTATCATGTACAACCAAAAAGAATGACTCTATTTGTGTGGTAGTAGATCGATTTTTGAAATGGCCCATTTTCTTCCCTGTTCTAAGTCCTTCAATGCCTCTAGAATTGCTCGTTTTTACTTTTGATGAAATTGTCCGACTGTATGGATTACCTAAATCAATTGTGTCTGAGAGAGACATTAGGTTTGTTAGCTATTTTTAAAAGACTTTGTGGTACTTAATGGGAACAAAATTAAAATTTTTGTCAGCATATCACCCCCAGACTGATGGTCAAACCAAAGTGGTAAATAGAAGTTTAAGAAATTTGCTTCAGTGTTTAGTTGGTGAGAATATGAGAAATTGGGACTTGCTGTTATCCAGAGCTAAATTTGCATACAATAATTTTGTTAATAGGACTATTGGCATGAGTCCCTTCGAGGTTGTGTATGGCTATCACCCTAAAAAATCGGTTGACCTTATTCCTGTACCCTTGCATACTAGAACATCTAAAATAGCAGAATCATTCGCACAACACATTAAAAATCTACACAAAGAAATTATAGAAAAAACTAATGTTAGCAATCAAATTTATAAACAATTAGCATATTCACATTGATGAGCCCATGATTTTACTGGAAGTGATTATGTTATGATTTGAGTTAGACCAGAATGGTTTCCTTCGAGAACTGTCAAAAAATTACATGCACATGGAGCATGCCCTTTTAAGATCTTAAAGAAAATTAGACCAAATGCATATATTGTAGATTTACTGTTTGATTATGGCATCAGCTCTACTTTTAATATTTTGGATCTAGTTAAATATAAAGAATCAATAAGGATACCTAGTGATCCTTTTGAGCCTAACCCATACATTGAGAGCGAACCCCAACCCGAGTGTCCACAGCCAAAATTTTCTATAAAACATGATCGTATTGAAAGAATTCTAGATGAGTAGGTAATTTCCACTAGGAGAAAAGGATATCAAAGGTACATGGTTCATTTGCAAGGCCGACCTGAGTCTAAGGACACATAGATAACCTGAGAAGAGCTGCAAAGAATTGATCTTGATCTACTCGAGCACTATCAAAGTCGAGGCGGTCTTTATTCGACGGAGTCAAATTCTCTCCAATCTGAGAGAATTGGTGCGGACACCAGTCACCATGATTCATTATAGCTTGAATGTTGATAAAGTCTTTTATTTCTGTAATCCTTTTATTTTGAGTCCTGTAGTTTTTATTTTGAGTCCTATAATGGGATTATAATTGAGTCCTTAAATTAGGTTTGCATCGTAATTGAGTCCTAGTTCTAGTTAGTCATTTGAGGAGTCTCATGGTCAACCACTTAGAGGCATACCATTTGAAGACACACGACCAGATGAGTGCTGCCCTCTCATGTGTGCACGCCCTCCTCATGGTGATTTCAGATCTCCATGGCTTCTTCACATGAAAAATCCATCGCCCTCCTCATCACATGCCATCAGATTATCGCCTTCTCAATGCCTTCCTCAAAACTTGCGATCCATCTTTATCGCTAACACCCTCCTCAAAGTTACTCTATTTAGGTTGTTAGGTTCTTTTAAAGGAGAAATAATGATCTTATAATCGATGATTGATTGGAAAAAAAAAATTTATTTCCTCATCTTGTTGGGAATTGTAACCTAAAGTCAATTATCTAGGTTGTAGATAATTGTACTCCATACATGTAAATAAATTATAAAGTGATAAATGTTATCTGACAAGATTCATCATAAAGAGTACATCTTCCAAAATAGAACTCATATGTTATGATGAAGTCCTTAAAACTACTATCAAAATAATAAAGGAGAATTTATCATATAGTTCTTAAATCCTGCTCATGACCAAATGATACAATTGTTACAAAGATGATAATTGTATCAAGTGTAGGTTGTTGTATGCCATATTGGTTGGTTGTTTTTATAACCAAGGCATGTGGTGACATGTGTATGGCATATGGATGATTTGTAGGAGTATATTTCACTAAGCGTGACCACTTTTGGAGCACTTTATTGTTAAGGATTGCTCTGATGGGATATGGGTATATATGTCCCTTTGATCTGAAACTATCTTGATAACTTCCAAGTAACTCACTGTGCTTTGGTGCTAGACTATTCGAATTTTTAATTCGGTGATAGAAAGTTTATGAGTACAGTCAATTACTTGTGAAATCTGAGTGTGAGTCAAGATGGGATTGACCGCTCCAAGTAAAATTGGAGATGATGCATCACTGTGTTTCAATTTAGCAAAACTTTGGCCAAAGTAGTCCTAGTGAGGAGTCACAGGATTTTTGAGGTTGAGACACAATGTGGACCACTTATCCTGGGTTGACAGTTTAACTCTTACTCATCCTTGAGCATCAAGTGTCAAAAAGTTGAATTATACAGTAACTATATCCACATTGGTTCTAGAGTATTGCTAGGCATACATTTGGCCTATCCGGACGTCGGATCCCATTGCTAGATGGTTACATCGATTAGTACAAGAATTGCTCTTGTGCTATCAACTTAGGTTAGAATCTATGGGGTCACACACATAGAAGTACCTGTCTGATCAAATGGATAATCGACGATTATAAATCGTTAAAGGGTTTAATTATCAATTTGATTGATGATTAATCCTATGCAAAGGTTGCAATAAAATATTTGCTAATAGTTAGTAAATTAGAGGAATAATTAATTAACAATATGATTGTTAATTGGCTCAATTAGATTGAGCAATGGGGATTGGATTAGATCTAATTGAATTAGATTCAATTAGATTAGTTTTGGATTGATTGGATGCACCCTATTGAATAATAGGGCTTGTTCCAATTGATCTCAGGGATGCATGAATATGATTCAATTATTTTTTATATAGGCTTTGGATTGATTGGATGCAATCCTATTATATAATAGAGCTTATTTCAATTGATCTTAGAAATCTAAAATCAAATTAATGGGATTAGTTTGATATAAGCTTTGATTGGATTAAACCCTATTAGATAATAGGCTTGATTGGATCAAGTCCTATTATCAAATAGCTTCCCTGATATCCATCAAGAATCAATCTCTGGATCAATGGGGTTTTAATCTAACTAATTACAAATTCGATTGGGACCTCATAATTGGGTTAGGACCTAATTAGTTAGTTTGTTATAACTAATTTCTAAGTTAGTTAGGATTGGGTCCAAGAATTAGTTAGGATTTGATCAATATTCTTGAGTTCTATTTGGAATAGGACTTGACCAACTTGAAACCACCCCATGTGACATAAAATTCCCACACCTCCACCTCTCTTCACCATGAGATCCCATGTCCCAAAAGAGTTGTGCACCCTCTCTTCTCTTTCGTAAAAAATTGGGTGTCTCTCCATCTCTTTCTTGTCACCAAAAACAAAAAGGGGCGTCCAGGAGTTGGACGCCCCAATTCTACATGACACCTTTCCTTCCTCTCCTCCCCATCTTGATTTGATTTTGTGAGGCTTTGCTTGCTGGTTCTTGGATGTCAAAAGGAGGCTCCTCTGCTGGTTATACAGCAAAAAAAAATTAGAGAAAAAAAGTTCTTCCCAAAGAGAGAAAGATCAAGGAAGAAAAATGGTCTTTTTTCTTGTGCGCAGCCTTGAAAAAGGAGTTCTTCTTTCAGATTTTTTTTTTAATTTTTTTTTAAGATAAAAATTAGATTAGATTTGACTTTTAATATGAGGATTTAGAGGAGTAATACCAGAAAAATCTGGTTGGACGTAAGGGGCTCCCTGGAGTTCTAGATCAAGAAGAAAAAGGGAGAAGAAGAGAGAAGAATGGTTCTTCTCTTGGATCTCTCCTTTGGATTCTTTTAGGGCTCAAGATCTCCTATAATTTTTAGTATAAAAAATTAGATTAGA
Organism: Elaeis guineensis; assembly: GCF_000442705.2. Taxonomy (NCBI): domain Eukaryota; kingdom Viridiplantae; phylum Streptophyta; class Magnoliopsida; order Arecales; family Arecaceae; genus Elaeis; species Elaeis guineensis. The sequence goes on along the minus strand of NC_025999.2, from coordinate 14,870,531 downwards.
TTTAATTTTCGTCATAAAAAATTAGAGAAGAAAAGTTCTTCTTAAGGGTGTGAAAGGAAGAGAGAAAGGTTCTTTCTTATGCGTGGAAAATTGAGAAGAAAAGGTTCTTCTCTTGATCTCTATTGTAGAGATCAGATGCATGGATCCAGAAAGAAATGGAGAGGGTCTCCTTATTCTTCATCTTCATCATGTTCCTCTTAGATCAGCCAAAGGATGGTATCTTCGCGAGCTAGCACTCCCAAGGAGATCAATCAGCACAAGGGCTTCATGTGGATACCTATATAGGCCGGACATGTGTGCAGCTGTCAAGCATCATGAAGAACCATCTATCATGAATTTCAGATGCGGTGATCTGCTACCCATACTTAGGTATGAAGTTTTAAATTCAATTAATATTTAGATATGATTTAAATATAAATTAGATATGTTCTATACTTATTGAATTTTAGATTTCAGATGTGCATACATGCATATTAGTTCATGTCATAGATCCTGTATGGTGATTTAGATTTGATCTATGCATGTATTGTAGATTAAATTATTTAATCTATGTATGTTTTACTATAAAATTTTTAAAAAATACATGCACATCACCCACTGCGCTTCCCTTCAAATGGTATTGTTGGGTATAAAATACCCCCAGCCGAAGTTCGTGACAGGAGTGACCCTCCAGGGATTCTACTGACTTCCGACCTTCGGTGACATCTTTTCGAACCTCTCCGACGGCCAAGCCTCTGCAACATTCCCAAGTTCTACCGACGGATAAACCCCCACCAGCATCGACCGGATTCTTCACGACGGACGGACTCCACCCAAGTTTCCACGGTGATCGACCACCTTCTAGACTTCGTCCAGACTCCTACGGGAGCCGGACTTCGTCCCCGACTCCGACTGCAGGAAGACTTCGTCTGGACTCCTACGGGAGCCGGACTTCGCCCCCTACTCCGACCGCAGGAAGACTTCGTCCGGACTCCTACGGGAGCCAGACTTCATCTCCGACTCCGACTGCAGGAAGATTTCATCCGGACTCCTACGGGAGCCGGACTTCGTCCCCGACTCCAACTGCAGGAAGACTTCATCTGGACTCCTACAGGAGCCAGACTTCATCTCCGACTCTGACTGCAGGAAGACTTCATCCGGACTCCTACGGGAGCCAGACTTTGTCCCCGACTCCGACTGCAGGAAGACTTCATCCAGACTCCTACAGGAGCCAGACTTCATCCCCGACTCCGACTGCAGGAAGACTTCATCCGGACTCCTACGGGAGCCGGACTTCGTCCTCGACTCCAGCTGTAGGAAGACTTCATCCGGACTCCTACGGGAGCCAGACTTTCTCTCCGACTCCAACTACAGGAAGACTTCATCCGGACTCCTATGGGAGTCGGACTTTGTCCCCGACTCCGGCTGCAGGAAGACTTCATCCGGACTCCTACGGGAGCCGGACCTCATCCCCGACTCCAGCTGCAGGAAGACTTCATCCGGACTCCTACGGGAGTCGGACTTCGTCTCCGACTCCGGCTGCAGGAAGACTTCATCCGGACTCCTACGGGAACCAGACTTCATCCCCGACTCCGGCTGCAGGAAGACTTCATCTGGACTCCTACGGGAGCTGGACTTCGTCTCCGACTCCGGCTGCAGTAAGACTTCATCCAGACTTCTACGGGAGCCGGACTTCTTTCCCAAACTCCGACCGCAGGTAGTCTTCATCCAGACTCCTACAGGAGCCAGACTTCCACCCAGAACTCCTGTTGCAGGTAGATCTCATCCGAACTCCTACAAGGGCCGGACTCCAAACTTCTACCGCAAGCGATCTACCCCGAGCTTCTGCTACAAGCGATCTACTTCAAATTTCTACTACGAGTGGTCCGCACCGGATTTTCACTGTAAGCCTTCACCCGAGCTCCCATTATGGATGCATTCCTTCCGGATCTCCATTGCAGGCAGGCCTCGGCCGAGTTTCCCCGACAAATGATCCCCATCCGGGCTTCTACGGAGATCGGACTCCGGCCGAACTCCTGTAGTGGATAGACTCCGGACAAACTCCTACAGCACACGGATTCCAGCAGCTGGACCCCTCCAGCAGATGAACCTCTCCAGTGCTATCCGACATCCGCTGCCGGTCGACCCTTTGTCGAATTCTGCGTGAAACCGAACTTCATCTACGGAAAGCCTCTGACTGAGCTCCTACAGTGGATGGCCCTCGCCTACAGTATTAACGCCCAACAGCACTCAACGATAGAAGGCTCGCCAGCAACATCCGAGCCCCTCTCAGATGGATAGCTACCTCTCTCCGCCAGACGCTTCAACTGAGCTTCGGCCGACCGGCCTGGACTCCCTGACAGGCCACAGTAATGGCCACAACTCTGCTCCACTTCCTGCGATGGATACCGCGTGGCTCCACCACTCCCTGGCAGGCCACAGTAATGGCCACGACTCTGCTCCACTTCCTACGATGGATTTCACATGGCTCCTCCACTCTCTGGCAAGTCACGACAACGGACGCCGCTCCACTCCCCGCGACAGGCTCCGCGTGGTAGGCCACGGTGATGGCCACGATTTCACTCCACTACTCTTCATAACAAACTCCTCTTGGCCCCGAGCGACCCACTGCCAGACGGTTACAAACGTCGCTATCAGTCTGTTGCACCCTCCGCCTATAAAAGGGGGACCCCAGATACGTTATTCTCTAAGCTCTAATTTCTATCTCAAAACTCTGCTAAAATTTCTGTTCGAGCACTCCATTCTTGTTGAGGCAGAGAACTGACTTGAGCATCGGAGGGTCTTGTCGGAGCACCCCCAACTCCGGTTTAGACTTTCTTTGCAGGTCCCGACGGCGACCGCGACTCCCTCGACTCCAGTTTCTCCGACGCAGGTGAATTTTTGCATCAACAGGATTGGCGCTAGAGGAAGGGGCTCGTGTCTTCACAGTACCCTTGTTCTTAAATGAGCGCTCAACAGGACCACCTCCGGTCATCTTCTCCGACATCCTCTCCTCCTTCCTCCACTAGATCTTCGCCCGATGCCCCCCGCAAAGCATCCACTCGACGATCCACGGCCTCCACGGCCAGATCTCAGGCTCTGGCCTCACCTCCAGTTTCCCAGGCTCCTCCTCCTCCGGCAACGACGGTTGGCGCGGAGCAATTCGACCTACTGGTTCAGCAAGTCAGAGGCCTCACTGAAGTGGTGCAGGCCATACAGCAGCAGCCGCAGGCATCAGTGCGACTGGAGAGAGCGTCGCCAGAACTCCAAAATCCGGTGGTAGGACGGGCCACTTGGGCCAGTCGCCCCGTCTTTCCCGAAAAGATGAATCCGAGGGTGGAGAGCCCTCGGTCGGATCATGATTCTACTCCTGAAAGATCTCTACCTCCATTCTGCCAGAAGACCCTCGAGACCCGCAGTCGAGAGGATTTTCTGGATCAAAGGCTCCGGGAGATGAACCGGTGGATCGAGGAACTCAGCCACGCACCCCCCGCTTATGGTGAGGACATTTGTACTGACCCTCCCTTCTCTCAAATGATCATGCAGGAACCGATCCCGCCAAACTTCAAGCTTCCTCAATTTGAAAGCTACGACGGGACTTCAGACCCAGTTGACCACCTGGAGGCCTTCCGGACAATGATGCTGCTCTATGGCGCACCTGACGCCATCCTTTGCCGAGATTTCCCATCCACCTTGAAGGGAGCGGCGAGAAACTGGTACTCGGCACTGAAGTCGGGTACCATCTTTTCCTTTGATCAAATGAGCCACCAGTTTGCGGCTCATTTTGTTAGCAGCCGGCATCCCCGGAAGGGTTCGGAGTCCCTCATCAACATCAAGCAAAGGGAGGGGGAGTCCATTCGGGCTTACGTCAACCGTTTCAATGTCGCCGCGTTGGAGGTCCGAAACTTGGACCAATCGGTCGCGATGGCCGCTCTGAAAGGCGGCCTTCAGAAGAACGACCTTTTATTCTCCCTGAAAAAGAAGTACCCCAGAGATTTTGCTGATCTGTTGGCTCGGGCTGAAGGGTACGCCCGAGCAAAAAAAGCCTTCAAAATGAAGGACGAGGAGACCGCGAGAGAGCGACAGACGGGAGACTCGAGTAAGTTCGCAGTCGAAAAAGGGTCGAGAGAAGCTCGGTCATGTTCTCAAACTCCTCCCGGGCACAAGTGCGCCTAGACTCCTCCCCGAGCATGCAGGCAGAGAAGCTCGGAGCATCGGGTTCGGCGGGGCTCTCCCCCAGGAAGATTCTGCAGCTATGCCCCCCTCAATGCATCGAAAACTCAGGTGCTGATGGAAGTCAGAGAGCAGCTCCTAAGGCCAGAAAGGATGCGCACGCACCCCGAGAAGTATAATCTTAATAAGTTCTACCTCTACCATCGTGACCACGGCCACGATACGGAGGAATGCATTCAGCTCTGAGACGAGATTGAGGAGCTCATCAGATGAGGTTGGCTCAATAGGTTCATTCGACGCCGGCTTGAGGGTAGAGAGGATCGACCAAGGGCCCTGCCACAGCCTGAGCCACCGAGGAGGGAAGAGCAGCCCGGAGATCGGCCTCCAATTGGGATCATCAACTCCGTCTCTGGAGGACCTTGACAGGAAGTAGACCTTCTACAGCCCTGGGATTTGAAAACTTGTAAATGTATTACGAACGATCCCGCTTTAAATCAAGATTCCTTTCAGATTTGCACATCTTTCCCTTTTTGGCATGGACTTGTAACGACAGAGGATGACCCCTTCGGACAACGAAAACAAACCCTAATGTGGGCAAAGTTGAAAGTTCGATTATTTGTAGACCGGATGGGGGGAGAGGCCATGCAGCGCCCATATGCGCCCCCACAGCCATGTTAGGGACAGGAGGAGAACCTCGCCCTAACATGAGCAAGGTCGAAGGCTCAGTTATTTTTAGATCGGATGGGGGGAGAGGCCATACAGCGCCCATATGCACCCCCACAGTCATGTTAGGGATAGGAGGAGAACCTCGTCCTAATATGAGCAAAGTCGAAGGCTCGGTTACCCTTAGACCGGATGGGGGGAGAGGCCCTGCAACCCCCAAATGTGCCCCCACGGCCCTGTTAGGGACAGGAGGAGAACGTCGCCCTAACATGAGCAAGGTCGAAGGCCCGGTTACACTTAGACCGGATGGGGAGAGAGGCCCTGCAACGGCCATATGTGCCCCCACCGCCCGGTTAGGGACAGGAGGAGAACCTCGCCCTAACTTGAGTAAAGTCGAAGGCCCGGTTACACTTAGACTGAATGGGGGAGAGGCCCTGTAATGCCCATATGTGCCCCCACGGTCCTGTTAGGGACAGGAGGAGAACCTCGCCCTAACATGAGCAAGGTCGAAGGCCCGGTTACACTTAGACCAGATGGGGGGGAGAGGCCCTGCAACGCCCATATGTGCCCCCATAGCCCTGTTAGAGACAAGAGAAGGACCTCGTCCTAATCTGAGCTGAAACCGATTACGTCAGAAATAAGGGAAGAACCTCATCCTGACACCAATTAAGATCTGGTTATTCAAGACCGGATGAGAAAAAGGGAACCTTCCCAGCGACCCCTCCACGCTCCCGCGACCCCACTAAGAGCAGGGGAAAAACCCTCACTTGAGAAAAGAAAAAAAAGGGGGAGGGGTTAAAAAGAAAAGCGACGAACTACATCAGCGATAAATAGAAAATAAATTATATTAAAAATACAGGAAACCTCATCTCAGCAAGGATGGAGGTTCTCATCAAAACCCTCGGTCTCCAAAAGAGCTCTCAACACAGGCCAAGGATAAGACGGCTTCCTCAGGGCGACGAGAAGCTTAGACCTTCGAACCCGAACTCTGAAAGGAGGCATCAAACTCGAGTGGTCCCGGACAAATCAGCGCCCATAAATAGAAGGATGGGTCAATGCGACGGTGATCGAGTACCTCCGAATGGCATCGATATCGAACAAGGCAAAAGCCGAAGGAAGCTCGGCAAACGATAATTCAACACGTGAGTAAAAGAGGTAGCGAAAAATTCCCTTCTCATGTTATTTACTAAATATGCATTACAGAGCCCTTAAGGCTGAAGAAGAAAGATGACCGAAAAAGCGAGCTGACGCGGCAACGACTAGTAACCTCCAGACGACGTCAACAAAAAAAAAAAGGGAAAAAGAGAGAAAGAAGACAAAAAGAAAAAGAGGAGGGGAATACAACAATAACAATAGTGAATGAAAAAAGTTCGGCAGGCGACAATTTGACGCAAAGTGTGGACAAGGTAACAAAATCTCCTTCTCATTCTCGATTAACAAGATGTACGTTACAAGACCCTGAGGGCCGAGGAAAAAGAACATTACTACAAGACTCGAAAGGAACACATTAGGGACCACTTCAAGCTCTCGACCTCTCCTTCCGGTTCCATCCTTCTTAGCAGTATTTTTCAGTGCATGTGATAAACCCCTCGGCTCTCGCCCCCGTCTCATTCTGCTCCATTGCCAAAACCCCAACCCTAGGGGGAAAAGGGGGGGATAGAATTCAAGGGGCAGTGACGGCGACGGCAGTGGCGACGACGACCTGCATCGGGAAGAACCGAAAGTACCCTGAAGGCCGTGATGATGCCGGAGGCATGCACCACCACTGTGTGCTCCACGACGACCACCATCCTAGGTACTTCGGCAAGGTCGGCATGCGCTACTTCCACCATCCCCGCAACAAGTTCTACTGCCCCGCCATCAGTGCCGACCGCCTCTGGTCCCTCGACCCCGACGACGTCAAGAAACCCGCCACAGCTTATGACGACAACTCTACCCCCTTGACCGGTGTCGCCCCGTTCAACTACTTCAAAATTCTCGGACGGAATGCGCTCATCGGTTGGTTTCGTTATTAAATCCCTGTTGTTGAAGGAATTCTCCCTCAAGCCCCCTTCGTGGCGGTGGGAACCCTTAGTGACAGTTCGGCAGCCGCTAACTCGCAGGCCACTGTCTTCCCCCTCCTACTCCTCTCGATCTGTAACATCCTCTCGAGATTGGCCTCCGAGGCAGAAGCCCCGACGGGAGAACTCCTCGAAAGGGCTCAAAAGACTGAAGGCGGCGGGGAGCCGACGGAGATGGTGAAGATTGGTGCGAAGAATGCTCAGAGTCGAAAAGGGCACCGATGGGGTGGCTAAACTCTCAGGCAGAAGAAAGGCGTCGACTCTCCGATGAAATGAAGTCCCTCGAGGGAACGAGGGGGCTTAAATAAGCAACGGGGCCTGGCACAGTTATGGTGGCGGATATCCCCAGGACAACCAGTGCCCGCCACGTGTCCCACTCACCGTGGCGTAGAGCTGACTGCTGGCGGGATCATTATGGTGTGGCGCTTAAGACTACGCTCCGGTGGAAATTTCGAAAGGACTCTTCGGATCACCCTAATTGGAAAAAGACTCCAGCACGCACACATTAAATGCCAGAATATCTGAGGGCGATCATACACAGGATTCAAGGGGACAACTTCAGCTGTAAAAATTTCTCTGTACCTCATTCGAAACTCGAACTCGAAAGTAGGAGGACTGGTGTTGGGTATAAAATACCCCCCCAGCCGAAGTTCGTGACAGGAGTGACCCTCCAGGGATTCTACCGACTTCTGACCTTCGGTGACATCTTTCCGAACCTCTCCGGCGGTCGAGCCTCCGCAACATTTCCAAGTTCTACCGATGGATAAACCCCCACCAGCGTCGATCGGATTCTTCACGACGGACGGACTCCACCCAAGTTTCCACGGTGATCGACCACCTTCTAGACTTCGTCCGGACTCCTACAGGAGCTGAACTTCATCCCCGACTCCGACTGCAGGAAGACTTCGTCCGGACTCCTACGGGAGCCGGATTTCATCCCCGACTCCGACCGCAGGAAGACTTCATCCGGACTCCTACGAGAGCCGAACTTTGTCCCCGACTCCGACTGCAGGAAGGCTTCATCCGGACTCCTACGGGAGTCGGACTTCATCCCCGACTCCAACTGCAGGAAGACTTCATCCGGACTCCTACGGGAGCCAGACTTTGTCCCCGACTCCGGCTGCAGGAAGACTTCATCCAGACTCCTACGGGAGCCAGACTTCATCCCCGACTCCGACTGCAGGAAGACTTCATCCGGACTCCTACGGGAGTCGGACCTCATCCCCGACTCCGATTGCAGGAAGACTTCATCCGGACTCCTACGGGAGCCGGACTTCATCCCCGACTCCGGCTACAGGAAGACTTCATCCGGACTCCTACGGGAGCCAGACTTCATCCCCAACTCCGGCTGCAGGAAGACTTCATCCGAACTCCTACAGGAGCCGAACTTCATCTCCGACTCCAGCTGCAGGAAGACTTCATCCGGACTCCTACGGGAGCCGGACTTCATCCCCGACTCCGACTGCAGGAAGACTTCATCCGGACTCCTACGGGAGCCGGACTTCTTCCCCGAACTCCGACCGTAGGTAGTCTTCATCCGGACTCCTACGGGAGTCGGACTTCCGCCCAGAACTCCTGTTGCAGGTAGATCTCATCCGAACTCCTACAAGGGCCAGACTCCGAAATTCTACCGCAAGCGATCTACCCCGAGCTTCTGCTACAAGCGGTCTACTTCAAATTTCTACTACGAGTGGTCCGCGCTGGATTTTCACTGTAAGCCTTCACCCGAGCTCTCATTATGGATGCATTCCTTTCGGATCTCCATTTCAGGCAGGCCTCGGTCGAGTTCCCCCGACAAATGATCCCCATCCGGGCTTCTACGGAGATCGGACTCCGATTGAACTCCTGTAGTGGACAGACTCCGGACGAACTCCTACGGCACATGGATTCCAACAGCTAGACCCCTCCAGCGGATGAACCTCTCCAGTGCTATCCGACATCCACTGTCGGTCAACCCTTTGCCGAATTCTGCGTGAAACCGAACTTCATCTACGGAAAGCCTCTGACTGAGCTCCTACAGTGGATGGCCCTCGCCTATAGTATTAACACCCAATAGCACTCAACGATAGAAGGCTCGCCAGCAACATCCGAGCTCCTCTCAATTGGATAGCTACCTCTCTCCGCCAGATGCTTCAACCGAGCTTCGGCCGATAGGCCTGGACTCCCTGACAGGCCACAGTAATGGCCACAACTCTGCTCCACTTCCTGCGACGGATACCGTGCGGCTCCACCACTCCCTGGCAGGCCACAGTAATGGCCACGACTCTGCTCCACTTTCTGTGATGGATTTCACACGGCTCCTCCACTCTCTAGCAAGTCGCGACAACAGACGTCACTCCACTCCCCGCGACAGGCTCCGTGTGGCAGGCCACGGTGATGGCCATGATTTTACTCCACTACTCTTCATAACAAACTCCTCCTGGCCCCGAGCGGCCCACTGCCAGATGGTTACAAACGTCGCTATCAGTCTGTTGCACCCTCCGCCTATAAAAGGGGGACCCCAGATATGTTATTCTCTAAGCTCTAATTTCTATCTCAAAACTCTGCTAAAATTTTCGTTCGAGCACTCCATTCTTGTTGAGGTAGAGAACTGACTTGAGCGTCGGAGGGTCTTGTCGGAGCACCCCCAACTCTAGTTTAGACTTCCTTTGCAGGTCCCGACGGCGACCGCGACTCCCTCGACTCCAGCTTCTCCGACGCAGGCGGATTTTTGCATCAACAGGTATCAAAGTCAGGTTTCATTATGACATGAACATATATGCATGTAGAGTTGAAATCTAGATTTAGCAATGCATGAGATGTGTTATGATTTGATTTTAGATATGATCTAATATAAAATCAGATCTAATATAATTTAGATTAGATCTAAATTTTTACATATATAATATGTGAATTAGATTAGATGTTCTGAGTAGCAAAGTACTTGGATTGGATAATCACTAGGCCGTCCGGTCATAGGTGCAAGTAGGGTTACATGACCCTCTCTTCTCATTCAATGGGATACTCTTCATGGCGTGTAGAGGTGTCACTATGAGGTCCCATGAAGAAGAAAGTGAAAAGAGAAAACTTACTTTCTTGCAAAATCCTAGATCTTGAAATTCTAGGTGTTGTTGTATGTAATACAAGTTGCAAAAAAACTAGTTACATCTAATCTTGATTAATCAAAATTATTTTAATTAAAAACTATAAAAATTTAGATTTGATCTAAAAGATTTTATGATTTAATGTAAAAAATTTACATAAAAAATTATTTCATAATCTTAACCCATGTTAATGCTATACTTAATTAAAAGTTAAAAAATATATTTTAGATCTAGAATTATGATTAAAGATTTAATGATATTGCATAAAACATGGGGCATGGGATAGCTTAAATTAGGTCCCTTTAATTGGATTAGACCTGAGGTTAGAATCAAAGACCTAATGGATTAAAAAGAGTAGTTGATCAAATCTAACGAATAGTTGATTTAGATTAGATCAAGGATACTCTAAATTAAACATAATAGTTGTAATTGATCGAGTCCATATCTTTGATCAAACTAAATGGATCTTGATTGAGGCTCAAAGGTTGAGCCCGGGATATTAGGTTGATTAGATCGTTAGGTGACTCGAGTTGACTCATGTTGTTAAGATTAATCAATATGACTGATTTAGGTGCCCTGGACTGACTTATCTCTAATCTTTCTCATGACTTGATAAAATCAGTGAGAGGATCTACAATATGTCGGTTAGACCCACTAGTCACTAGTCCTTTTCATGACTTGATAAAATCAGTGGGAGGATTTATGACTTGTAGGTCGACTAATATTTTATAAAATAAATTTAATCAAATTTTTTAAATTATTAGGTCTATAAAATGAGCTAGTTATGGAGATAACTAGATCATAGTCTCCCATTAAGGTGAATGGTAATTAGTCCATCACTTTAGATTGACATATGCAGGCACCATCCATCTGGTGTTTCCTTTAAATGATGGAATTATTATTCATCATATGATGACTCTATTGAACTATCTGATGATGGTCAGATTGATCGAGCCATCCTCGGGCCTGATCATTCTTTGGCTAGTATCACCGAGTAGGTTTATGTTAATGGTTGGACCTAATCAAAACTTTCAGTGGAGGCCCATCGCCTACTAAAATAAAATCTGAGGTGAAATTAAATACTAGAAGTTGTTTGGAGAAATAATTGATTCAGAACCTACCCATAGATGCATATGGGTTGATCGAGCCATTCTCGAGCTTATATGCAGTTTGTGTGGATTCTAATATCCGCTAAGGAATTAAGGTAATTCCTCGAATTAGAGGAAGAGGCTACCAATTCGTATAAAATAGTGGAAGAATCTTTAGACTAAAGTCTAAGTTTTTAAGCTTAAAATAGTTCATATACTAATAGGTCAATTGTTCTCTTTTCAGAAATGGCTAGAATATTATCGTTCTATTCATTGTTAGATAGTGAAAATATTATCAGACCTAACTTCAATAGCTAGTATCAGAAGTTGAGTATAGTTTTTGGATAAATTGATTAAGAAGTCTCAGGCTAACCTAAACATGCTTAAAAGAGAAATCAGCAAATAGTTGCTGGTCAAGAAAGTTATATGATAACTCCTTAAAGTTTTTCTATTGGTAATTCTACTATCAGGGTATAGGATACCGATAGTATAAATCATATTTGCAAATAGTTGTAAAAGACTTAAGGATAGTAGAAGATTTGAAAACGGCAAGAGAGTCCTGAATGCAAGACATGAAAGTCTGTTCTAATCTTAATATTAGGAATCATCAAGATTGTTCTCAATCCTGAAGATATTATTTTAAGTGATTATCACTATTATCCAATCTTATTGATGGTGTCAATAAGTATGATTGTTGTAATATCATTGTGAATGATACTACAATAATGAGTGGATAATTGAAAATAATATAAACTCAGTACCATAGTCTATTAGTGTAGTATACACATCTGACTAGCACCCTAGATTAGATAATGTCACTAAAGCCTGCTTTTGCAATAGTTGACTTAGTCACCCTTTATTGGAAAGGATGAATGAGCAAGTAATGTTCTGAGTTTAGTACATATTGATGCATTTATACTCATGAATATTAGTGCCAAAAGGGGGCTTTACTACTTCATTAAATCTCTAACGACCTATCTTGACATGGGTGCAACTTGCTTATGAAGCACAAATCCAAGTCGATTGAAATGTTCAAATGATTCTGTAATGAGGTAGGAAAATAAACTGTTAAGAATATTAGAATTTATTAGTTTGACTGATGAAGTGAATACCTTTACAGTAAGTTTTTGACATGTCTTAAAGAAAATTAGATTCTCTCTCGATGGATCTCTCCTGGGATATCACTATTTAAAAAAATATCTGAAAGAAGGAATTGAACCTTATTAGACATGGTTCGGTCCACTGTGAGATTTGTTGGTCTGCTTGAGGTTATGTTTTAGAGACTACTTGATATGTGCTCGAGAATATTCTGAGCAAATTGATCACCAAAAACTCCATATGGGATATGAACTTGGGTAATTCAATACTCTCTTATCTTAGGATTTGGGGTGTCGAGCTTACATAAAATATTCACAAACTGACTAGCTTGGATCTTGATCTGATAAATATTATTTTAGAGATATTTCTTTTATCTTCTGGATAGACATGAGATGTTCATGAATCTTAAGGCATTCTTTTTGAAAAAAAAAAATTTTAGTGAAGGAACTGATGCCATTAAGAGCAAACTTGATGAAGCTTGATAGGTAGAGCAACCAACTCTGACACAAACCAACAAAATCGAAGTTGATTAGATCAAATCCAGAGCTTGATGTAAAGGCATCTTTGAATAGATACAGTAGAGTATCATATCAGTCGAATAGATACTTCAATTTCTATGTTCAGGATGGAGATTTGATCTCCCATACAGATGCAATACAAGGATCAAATATTGAGAAGTGGCTTGGAGCCATTAAATCTGAAATGAAGTCCATGAAGATCAACGATGTATAGATATTCATTGATTCACCTGAAGGGGTAAGATCCATAAGGTGTGAGTGAATTTTAGATGGATAAGAGGCACAGACAGAAAGATGGAGACCTATTAATTTTGTCTGATTGCCAAAGAATTTTATCAGAGTTATAGTGTTGACTATGATGAGAAGTTTTTCTTGTGGTAATCCTCAAGTTTATTCAGATTGAATCAAACTTCTCGAAGTTGGAATATACATTTTGAACATATGGTTTTGTTGAGAACGAAGTAGAATCCTGTATGTATAGATAGGCTTTTAATTCTGTAAAAGTATTCTTTGTATTGTTTGGATGAAATTTTCTTAATCGAAAATGATATCTCTACATTACAGAGAATAAAAGCTAGGTTGTCATCTCTGTTCTCCAAAAAGATTTGAAAGGTTATTAGAACCATCTTTAAATATTTGTGAAGTACTAAGGACTAATGATTCATTTATGGAGAATCTAACTTAAAACCTATGGAATATTGATTTCAATTTCTAGTCGGATTGAAATGACAAAGTTATGTTAGGTTATATTTTTATCCTTTAAAGAAGAGTGACATGCTGAAAAGGTTCCATGCAATAGTAAGTAGCCAATTTTATTTGCGATATAGAGTTCTTTGTGGCATTTGATGCTGATAAAGAAGTTGTTTGGTTATAGAAGTTCATTAGCGAGCTTGGAGAGGCACCCTCCATTGATGATCCAGTCCTTCTATATTGACAGCACTACTGGAGTCATAGCTTAAGCTGAAAAACTGATGTTCCATCTGTGAACCAAACACTTTCTGTATTGCAATCACCTTATTCGATAAGATCGAAATAAAGTCAACCTTAAAAAGATCAACCGAAAGGAGAACTTGACCAGCCCATTAACTAGAGCAATCAAATCTAAAGAGTTCGATGATCACAAATGAAAAATGGGTATTTGATACAAATTTGATGGCTTTAGTCCAAGTGGGAGTTATTGAAAATTGTATCCTAAAGCCAATCATCTAGGTTGTAGATGATTGTGCTCTATACATGTATATGAATTATAAAATGATAAATGTTATCGACAAGATTCATCATAAGAAATACATCTTTCAAAATAAAACTCATATATTATGATGAAGTCCTTAGAACTACTACCAAAATGATAAAAGAGGATTTATCATGTGGTTCTTAAATCCTGCTCGCGACTAAATGATACAATTGTTACAAGAATGATAATTATATCAAGTGTAGGTTGTTGTATGCCATATTGATTGGTTGTCCTCATAACCAAGGCATGTGGTGACACGGGTATGGCATATGGGTGATTTGTAGGAGTATATTTCACTGAGCGTGACCACTTTTGGAGCACTATACTGTCAAGAGTTGCTTTGATGGGATATGGGTATATGTGTCCCTCTGACCTGAGACTGTCTTAGTGACTTGCAAGCAACTCACTGTGCTTTAGTGTCGGACTATTCAAATTTCTAATTCGATGATAGAAGATTTATGGGTACAGTCAAGTACTTGTGAAATCTGAGTGCGAGTCAAGATGGGATTGATCGCTCAAAGTAAAATTGAAGATGATGCATCACTGTATTTCAATTTAGCAAAACTTTGGCCAAAGTAGTCCTAGTGAGAAGTCATAAGATTTTTGAGGTTGAGACACAATGTGGACCACTTATCCTAAGTTGACAATTTAACCCTTAATCATCCTTGAGAATCAAGTGTCAAAGGGATGAATTATATGGTAACTTTATCTACATGGATTCTAGAGTGTTGCTATGCATGCATTCGGCCTATCCAGATGTTGGATCCTGTTGTTAGATGGTTACATCGATTAGTACAAGAATTATTCTTGTGCTACTGGCTTAGGTTTTAACCTATAGGGTCGTACATATAGAAGTACTTATCTGATCAAATGACTGATCAACAATTATGAATTGTTAAAGGGTTTAATTATCAATTTGATTGATGATTAATCCTATGCAAAGGTTGCAATAAAATATTTGTTAATAGTTAGTAAATTAAAAAAATAATTAATTAACAATATGATTGTTAATTGGTTCAATTTGATTGAGCAATGGGTATTGGATTAGATCTAATTGAATGAGATTCAATTAGATTGGTTTTGAATTGATTGGATGCATCCCTATTGAATAATAAGGCTTGTTTTAATTGATCTCAGGGATGCATGAATATGATTCAATTATTTGTTATATAGGCTTTGGATTGAATGGATGCAGTCCTATTATATAATAGAGCTTGTTCTAATTGATCTCAGAGATCCAAACTCAAATTAATGAGATTAGTTTGATATAGGCTTTGATTGGATCGAATTCTATTGGATAATAGGCTTGATTGGATCAAACCCGATTATCAAAAAGCTTTTCTGATATCCATCAAGAATCAATCTCTAGATCAATGGAGTTTTAATCTAACTAATTACAAATTCGATTGGAGCCTAATAATTGGGCTAGGACCTAATTAGTTAGTTTGTTATAACTAATTCCTAAGTTAGTTAAGACTGGGTCCAAAAATTAGTTAGGATTTGATCAAGATTTTCAAGTCCTATTTGGAATAAGACTTGACCAACTTGAAACCACCCCATGTGACATAAAATTCTCACGCCTCCACCTCTCTTCATCATGAGATCCCATGCCCCAAAAGAGTTGTGCACCCTCTCTTCTCTTCCATGAAAACTTGGGCGTCTCTCCATCTCTTTCTTGTCGCCAAAAACAAAAAGGGGCGTCCAAGAGTTGGACGCCCCAATTCTACATGACGCCTTCCCTTTCTCTCCTCCCTATCTTGATATGATTTTGTGAGGCTTTGCTTGCTAATTCTTAGATGTCAAAAAGAGGCTCCTCTGCTGGTTATGCAGCAAAAAAAATTGAAGAAAAAAAGTTCTTCCCAAAGAGAGAAATATCAAGGAAGAAGAAGGGTCTTCTTTCTTGTGCACAGCCTTGAAGAAGGAGTTCTTCTTTCATTTTTTTTTTTTAAATAAAAATCAGATTAGATCTAATTTTTAATATGAAGATTAGAGGAAGAATACCAGACAAATCTAGTTGGACGTAAGGGGCTTCCTGGAGTTCTAGATCAAGAAGAAAAAGAGAGAAGAAGAGAGAAGAACGGTTCCTCTCTTCGGTGTCTCCTTTGGAATCTTCCAAGGCTCAAGATCTCCTATAATTTTCAGCATGAAAAATCAGATTAGATCTAATTTTCATCATAACAAATTAGAGAAGAAAAGTTCTTCTTAAGGGTGTGAAAGAAAGAGAGAAAAGTTCTCTCTTATGCGTGGAAAATTGAGAAGAAAGAGTTCTTCTCTTGATCTTAATTGTAGAGATCAGATGCATGGATCCAGAAAGAAAAGGAGAGGATCTCCTTATTCTTCATCTTTATAATATTCCTCTTAAATCAGCCAAAAGATGGTGTCTTCGTAAGCTAGCACTATCGAGGAGATCGATCAGCATAAGAGCTTCGTGTGGATACTCGTAGAGGTCAAACGCATGTATGGCTGTCAAGCATCATGAAGAACCATCTACCATAGATTTTGAATACGGTGATCTGCTATCCATGCTCAGGTATGAAGTTTTGAATTCAATTAATATTTAGATATTATTTAAATATAAATTAAATATGTTCTATACTTGTTAAATTTTAGATTTTAGATGTGCATACATATGTATTAGTTCATGTCATAGATCCTGTATGGTGATTTAGATTTGATCTATGCATGCATTGTAGATTAAATTATTTAATCTATGTATGTTTCATTATAAAATTTTTAAAAATATATGCACATCACCCACCGCGCTTCCCATCACATCTCACGAGTTCTCTTCTTCCTCCCCCCCTCTCCGTCTTCCTTCTTCTTTCTCTCTCTTCCTTCTCTTCTCATAAGTCTTCTCAATTGAAGAATGAAGTATTCAACCAATCTGTAGGATCTCAATGCAGCAACCTGCGGGATCCCAATGCATCAACCCTCCTTCCCAATGGCTGCTTCCTCCCTACATCACAATTCTTTGCATGCTCGGATCGAATTCCTTTATTCTTGGATAACGAAAAGAATTGCCAACAACCATGGCCTGATTCAATGTCTGAATCCTCTCTCATCCAGAAGTCTTCATCGACGTGTTTGTGAGATCCCTTGCTTCTAAATGAATCTCTGAGTAGATCATTATTGTAAAAAGTTAATCCTGTATTTTTTTATTAATTAGATCTAAATTTTTAATCGTGATCTGATGCCCTAATCATAGATGGTTTCTCAATCATCTACGGTCTTTTCTTCTAGATCTAAGGGATTGAATTATTTGCATCCATAATAGTAATCTCTTTTTGATTTTAACATAATCACCTCCGTTATCATTATTTGCTGATTGTCTACTGCATTGTTATTAATCTTGTTTGCTTGCATCCTCTAGAACTAGTCTCTAACGAGTGAGTAGACATCCATGTGACTTCTCATGTTAGTCACGCTCAGTGCTAATTATTCTCTAACAACCACCTACACTCTTGCTCCAATGTCACTATACTACAAACTCGAGACTCATCTGTCTAAAGAAAGCGATCTGTGCATCGATCTATCTGGATCAATCATCATCCTCATGATGATCCTATGATCAAGAGCAATTTAGAAATTAACCATCCATGACATATGTCTCAAATTTTTCAGCTCTTTGAGAATATGTGTCATCATTTTGCTAATCTATTAGATGATTTGAAAAGAATATGCCCTACAAGCCAATCAAAATTTATATTTTGATGGATTTTCTTTGTAATCTTCCAGACTCATGTATTAACTTTTTATAAATAAAAAGCATTTTTCATCATATGCTGCATCTTACTTTTGTAATGATTATGATAAACTCCATAAATTAGGATAATGAGTTTAGGATTATGATGAGATTATACTTATGAGACCTAAAATCCTAAAAATCTTGATTTAGAATATTCATAGTCATAGGAGCATTAAGTAGGGGATTAATATTTCGGATAGACTAGCACTTCCTATGTATGCTCGATGGAGAGGGTGGCTGATCTCATAAGCCACTTGTATGAAACATTAATACAAGAAAGTGGATGCTCATTAGAGAATGAGTTCATTGAATTGATCTGACTTAAGAAACATCTTATAGAATTTACTTATCCATCAAGAGATATTTTCTTATAGTCGGAGTTGTGCATGTAATCTTTTGACCTAAGACTACCATAAAACCTTGTATACATGAATTCATATTTTGGTTCATACTCATTCATGACTTAGTCATGTACAGAGTATTCTAGATATGGTGAAATGTATATGGAGGTTATGAGTAGGTCAACATGAAATCGATAACTCTTGGTAAGAAGAGATCGCATCTTACTTGCTCTGATCGATTGATGATTCAGAAAGTCTTTGATCCAAGCAGAATGAAAATTAGAAAGAATTTTTAATATTTTATTAATTAAATCATCATTAAATATTAAGAGAGATAAGAATATGATATTGGATTTGACATCATTCTATATCCAGAGTCATATTTGGGGTACAGAAAGATTGCAGGATTGAATTGCATGGTAATTTTTCACTGAAGAATATTTTGATATTTTTATCAAAATTTTATATCTTCTAGGTAGACATGATACATTATTAGATGTCAATCTTATCTTCTGGATTTGATTGAATTACAGAGTTTAATTCGATCTCTTTAATTCGATAACCAATTAGAAAGAGTTCTAATTACTGAAATCAAGCTAGCTCGATTGAATCTAGATCGATTAGATTAAATTCTAATCAAATTAGATTGACTTACACTTAGGTCTACTACTAGCTAGATATGAAATTCAATGGGTCACACACAAAGAAAATTGATCAGAGGTCTAAGTGGATTAGATCATGTTTGCAAAATTGACATGCTAGCATATGTTGCAAAAACTAGTTCCTTGTTTCGAATTGGGTTCGAAATTGATTTCAGATTGGGCTAATTAAAGTTAAATTAATTCAAACCAATTTTGGATTTGAGTTGGGATAGTCCTTAGCTATATGTACCAAAAATTTAGAGCCAAGAAACAAGGTCCCCACATGTCAAAAATTTTTCTTGCACGTGGGTGCAGTCTTTGTGCGCAGAAATAGGTTTCACATCCCATGAGATGGGATGCCCCTTCCTCAAGCTTATCCAATGTTCCACGATGAAAAAAAAAATTTCATGATTCCTAACTTAATTTTGAGTATAATAAATTCTTCTAAAGTTAAAACACCTTCTGATTTAATCATGAAAATTGGTTGAAGTTAGAAATCCTGCCAATCTGATCCATGCGCCTGACCAGGAGTCCAACTTGTGAAGGACTCTAATCCAAGTGTCATGCCACATTTTAATTTCAAATTTTTTTCACACCATCAGCAATTTAGCATCTTTATTTTGGTCCATTGGATGGATAAAAGTCATTGATTGGTAGTGGATAAAAATTATGCCATGGGATTCTGCACGACGCATCAAAAAATCATCGAGAAAAATATTCCAAAGAGTCCTTCTGTGCGAAGCATCCCTTGAATTTTTTTTCTGATGATTGTCATGTGTCAAAACCTTCTAAATGGGCATGAGAATTTATCATAGGGTGTGATAATTTCTGATGGATGCGAGATGGCATGTGGAGGGGGTGCGAATCAAATCCGAGAGCACCCCGTCGCTAACTATTTAAAGGAGGTTGCGTCAGAGATTTGATTCATTCAGAAAATTGCTCTTATCTCTTCTTTCTTACATACTCTTCCTATTGTCCAATTAATCTCTTTCTTCTCTTATTAGGATAAGTCCAAAAATATTAAGGACAAGTCTGATTTTAGGACAAGAGTCTAGGAAGAGAATTAAGGAAGACAAGGAGAGAAGAAAGGTAGAGATAGGAAGGTTAGGAGAAGAGGAAGAGAGTCTTGAGGTCCTGGTATCCAAAAAAATTTTAAAGTGAGAATTTTGGAGGAGGAATTATCTCAAGAAGTTGGTGTCCTAGTCATAGCCTTATGTGGATCACCGTTGGAGGGCGAACATTTGGGCACCTAATGGAGGTTCTGTCGGAATTTGGATTAAGCACTGTAGGTATTCTTCTATAGCTTGAATTTAATTTTAAATATATATTATATATGATTGTTAATCATTAAGGAGATACTGATTTATGGATTTAATAATTAAGATTTTAAAATCTAAAATTTTGAAATCCATTATGCTTCCACTGTGCATATCCACCCTGAAACCCTACATGATTCATGAACACATAAAACATGAATGATAATATAAGTGCCCATTAAGTACAAAATCATATCCTAATAATATGATATGTGTCAGCTAAGATTGGCTTCTAGGATATACATCTAACAATCTTCCATTTGCACTAAAGTCAATCTTCCATATACCAAGCCCCATCTTCTCAAGATAGACTTTAGTCTTCGGCTAGCTAAGTGACTTACCAGTGGGTTAACTACATCTCATGTAGAGTTTGCTCTCTGCACCTTTATGTATTTCTATTTGAGGTAGTCACATATTTTGTTGCTCTATGTACTTAGATATCTAGTGAGACCTAGGCTCCTTAGCAAGGACTATGGTGCCATTGTCTTTACAGTATAGTGTCATAGCATCTGATGGCATGACATCCAGTTCTGCAACTAACATTAGAACTAGAATGCATCCTACACATCTATAGTGTACTCAGCTTCCATCGATCGATTGCTTGGAATCCTTTCAAGATATCGAATCATGATTACACGAGAATATATCCCTTGATGTAGACATTCTATCATTAACATCAGACATAAAATTTGAATTGTGTATCCTCCCACTCCTAGCTTTGATCCTTCTTCAAAAATTAAAAACAAATCTTTAGTTCTTCTCAACTATTTAAGAATATTTTTACAACAATCCAGCACTCTTAACCTAGATACGACTGATATCTACTCATGATATTCACAGTATTGACTATATCAATTCGAGTATATTACATGGCATACATCTATGCCCGAGAGGGTAGCAGACCCCTCTCTGGGGTTTCTATGCTGAACCCTTTCAGCATCTACTCTCTATGCTTTATCTGCAAAAATACAAGCATTCAATTGCATCTGTCTCTATAGATCTTTATATTCTCAGAATATAGGTTGCTTGCTTTAGATCTTTCATGTAGAATTCAATATACAACCATATTTTAACCGATGTGAGTATTGAACACTTCCAATCAGTAGGATGTCATTCATATATATTATAGAGAACATGACAACACTCCCATCAATCTTTTTGGAAATACATAATTTCTCATTTCTGATCAAACAATTTGATCATATCATCGAAATGAATGTTTCAACTCCAAGATTATTGCAGACTTTGTGATCTCTTATCACGAGAAGTGAAATCCATAAGTTATTTCATACAAAAATTTTCAAAAGATATCCTATCAGAAAAGCTATTTCACATCTCTTTCTTGGAGTTGATGTCTAACATCGTCTTATTGTAGATTTTGGGATCATCTCTATGTTTCCTATCTCCCATGAGAAATAATTTTTCTCTACATCTTCTGTTAAGCATATCCAAATATCTTTCGAGAGGATGGGAGATCCTACTATATTTATAAGGTGGAGGAGGAACATACATATACTGGCTCATCATAAATAGATTCTTTAGGTCCTATGGCTCGCTGCTTTTCAAAGACACTCTCTTCGAGCTAAACTTTCCTCTCATTGCTTCATTTTGGATAAACAATTTTCAAAGAAGATAGCATGACGGGTCATAATCACATTGTGATCTTTTCAGAAGAAAAAGTAGTATCCCAAATTTTTTAGGATATTCTTTGAAATGAGCTTTATAGATCTATTCTCTAACATATCCGCCTACTATCCTTGACATAGGCTGGACATCTTTGGATCTTGAAATAACTAAGATTCAATTTTTACCATACCATATCTGATATAGTGTGGTAGGAACAGATTTAGAGAAAACCCAATTCCATAAAAATAAAGCATATCTCTAAAGAAACAAAAATAAATTAGTGAAGTCCATCATGGACCGGTCCATATCTTATATAGACCAATGACTCTTATTGATTATCTCCTTAAATTGAGATATGCTAAGAGGGGTCCAATATAAAACTATGCCATTTTATGAGATAATCAAAAAAATTATTTCTTTGATATTGCATCCTCGATCTGATCGAAGTATCTTTAAAAATTTTTTGATTTGCTTCTCTACTTTATGTCTGAATTTTTTGAACCTTTCAAAAATTTTAGATTTGTATCTTAGATGCTTACCCATACCATGACCGATCATTGATAAAAATAATGAAGTAGAGATAACTTCCTTTGTTAGCACATCAAATGGGCTACACAAATCAAATGTGTAATAGGATGAATAGTATGCCAGTCATGAGTATCTCAATGGTCTTTTTTCTCAGTAGTTTGGTCAGTCTAGATACTCATGACTGACCAAATATGTCTCAAAAGAGTAGTTTGATCATTTTTTCTCAAAGAGATGATGCACAGACTAGATATGACTCAACAGTCAATGAGTCTAAAAGTTCATATTTCTTCAGTCTATTAATCATTTCTTCTCCTATACGATCTAGCCTAAGGTTTCACATATACTTAAAGTTTATCTCAACTTTAGATCTCTTAGATCTAATGGCATTCACTACTTGCTCAATTAAATTCATAGATATATCACCATACAAATGATAGAGACTGTCTCTAAGAATTAAATTCAAACGATAATCACAAAGGATAGATGCCCATAGCCATAGTAGCAACTCTTGCCCTATTATCAATTTTAAAGATTACTTCCTTAGCCCTCTACCTTCTCATAGACTCTATACTAAAGTACATAAAAAGCACTAGGATCTAAAACTCAACTGAAAGAAGAAAAAATTGTAAGGATAGTATTAAGCAATTTCAACAAGCCTACTTAAGGCATGTCCTTATTTCTTTAGGCTCTTTAGGTATGTATGTCTGAATTTTTTAAGGTTCTTTAGTTAACAACATTTTGACTAATTCAGATAAGATAAGAAGATGGTCATTCATATGGTAGTTTACCATAAATTATCCATATAAACTAAAAAGGGATTGCAGGATCAAATCCATAAGCAATTCTTTGTGCATGGTCATGCCAAGCCTTTTAAGCTCCATAATATCCTTGATCATTATCAAATAGTGATTATAGACTGACTGTCCATCATGTATCTCATGCGCTGTATGACTCTGATCACCTCACAATACTTATAGATGAATCAATATGTCATTGGCGATATACATATGCTCATGTATATGTTGGAGTTCATTTTAACATGAACTTCAACATATAGCACCTACCTTTATTGTCATTGTCTATCCACTTATCAAGTATAGCTCATTGACTTTGGGTTGGATAGGTTGTTAATATTTGAATAATCTGGTAGAGAATATTGCTTAATTTATTTAAATTTAAGAATAATTCTTAGATTTGTGAGCTAGTCTATGTAATTAATTTTGGTTAAATAGTTGATATTTAATATTCGAGCTAGAGGGTTGGAAGCTGATATAATTAACAGCAATGAGTAAAGATTCTACTTAGATGTTTGTACTTATTTTATAATTTACTTTAGAAACTTTTAGATGCAAAAAGACTCCCACTATTTTATCAGATCTCTCACACTCTCTGGGTGGAGAAACAAAAAACCTAACACGATAATTAGATTTCTAGTAGGTGTTGTAGTCCCACCGATGTCGTATACCTCATCTAACAGTTATTGATAATATGCACACTAATGTGTGGATAATTTTTTATTCAGATATTTTTCTAAGCATGTTGCAGTGACTTGATCTCTAAGTCATGTGAGCTCACTTAACAGTTATTGTCCATACTCCTTAGTTAAGTCAGACCTATCGTTTACAAGCAAGTGTAAAGCCATCATTGGGTCCCTCACCTAATAGTTGTTGGGCCCAATCCTATCTTTATCTTGAAGCAACTCTTTGCTAATAGAGTAGTTGTGTATTTTCGATGCAACTAAATCACTGTGACTAGCCATGAACAATCAATGCTGGTAGCATGCCCACACATCTACTACGGTGGAAGACCATTGGACTTAATATTTATAGAAAAGTTTGAGTTTAAGTCTCATCTAATCAGTCATCACATGACTGATCTAATTGGCATGAGCTAAACTAAACTCCTAAGCAATCATATTTGAGACTCAATCTTTCAAATTGATCAGATAAGTGGAGATTGATAGGGGTCTCCCATTGGTTTCCTTAGACATCAATAAATTGGTCAGTCAGTGAATGGAACCAATTAAATAATTATCTTTCAATTACTTATCTTAGACACTAATTGGTTAATTGGTCTGAATCAGTTAGCTTAGGTGAATCAGATTTGAGCCATAGAACCAAATTAGGTCCTTAGATTAATCGATTCTACATATGGGTGTGAATCGATTCGATCAACAATAATTATATGATATTAAGCTCTATTGACCTAATCTTAATCAATACTTGACTCGATTTGATTAACTGCTAAATTGATTTTGATCCATTATGATCAAATCAGAAATTCTAGATGTAGTCCAATTACATGACCTATTTGATCTACCCATGACCAATCACTCATGCAGAAATACTAATTTCAAATCTTAAATCTAAATTTTTAGATCTAAATTTTTTGAATGAAAAGTAAGTTTGGATCTCAAAATAATTTTTCAGATCATATATTACAAATATATATCATAGACATGAATAAAATTAAAATCATAGAGACTGATTTCAGCCCTAAACATGCTTTCATATATTATATATATGAATCAAAATAGATCTTGAAACTCTTTTCATATCTAAATAATAAAATATATATCACATATATGATAAAAAATTAGATTTAAAATTTTATTTTAATTAAAAATTTTAATATCATTCTAGGACAACCATACAGCATAACAAGTTATGCTAGGGCAATCTTATGTCAGAACGACATCAAAAACTTTTAGATCTAAAATTTTTCTTTATAAATTTTAGATCTAAATCCTAATATCATGCATATGATGTGGCTCTAATACCGCTATTATGATTTTATAGTTTCATGCATGCAAAAATTTTTAAAACAAGTATGCAGTGAAAGTTAAAAGTTCAGATTAAATCTAATTTAATCTAAGCATGCATACGATCAAATCTTAAAAATATAAAATGAGATCTACATATGTGAGATAGAATTTAGATATATAAATTAAATTAAGAAAAATAAATAGAGAAGATCTAATCTTCATACTTTGGTGTGGGTCGATCTACACCACGAACTGATGATCATGGATATTTTCTGAAGGTTCCTTGAAACCGCACGTATCTGACCTCTATGGGTATCCACATGAGGCTTTGATTTGATCAAAAGCTTCTTGACCTCATTGAGGTACTAACTCTCTTGCAGAGATCATATCTTGATGGTTGAAAACTCTTCATTTCGATCAAGACTCTCTTCGAGAAGATAAGGAGAATATGAGGATGAAGATCTCTACCCTAGAGATCATGAGAAGAATACCTTCTTCTCTTTTTTCTTAAAATCCATGCATAAAATCTCTATGTTGGAGAGAGAAAAATCTATATCCAAACTTAGACAACAGAGAGAGAGAGAGAGAGAGAGAGAAGGCCCTAACAACCAACCTTTGGTTGTTGGTAAGAAAGAAGGGATAAGAGCCAACAAATCTCACGCCTTGGACCTTCATGCCATGCCTTCTTCTCTCCAATATTTTTCACGCACGTCCCTTGTATTTTGGCATCCAAAATCTGATCCATATCAGGTTGTTGCCATCCCACATAATCTCCTATTTAAATAGGGAGTAGTTAGGGTTTTAGGTTAAGAGATAAGAGTCCAACTATCCTAGGACTCTTGTATATGCCGCCCAAGCCTTCCTATTTTGTGCACCTCTCTCTTATACATTAAAAGCAGAAAAGAAAAGAGCTTCATCGTATAAAAATAAGAGAGGCATTGGATATAAGTGGTGGGACTTCGTGGGGCTTTCTTATGGTGCAAGGAGAGATGGAGTCCTAACCACTTGAGACTATTCTTTAAGTGACTGATTTAAATCAAATAAAACTCTAATCAATCCTAATTAAATTAAGAATTGATTAGATCCAAATAGATTGAAATCTTAATCTGATTAGGAGCTCAAACTATCTAGATTAAAATCTAATCTAATTAAGAATTAGATGTTACCTAATTAGAGGAGGATTTCTAGTCTAAATAAGAACCCAAAAATCTCTTAGTTAGATCCTAATCTAATTAGAAATTAAGTCAAACTCAAATCATAATCAAATAAAGAATTATTCTCTCATGTAATTTGGTTATCTTATAACCCAATTAGGTTTGATCAAATCAAACCCATGTCTAGTCAAATTGAATCTAATTCAATTAAACTTGATGCAAGCCCCATTGCTCAATCAAATTGAGCCAATTAGCAATCCAATTGCTAATTAGTCTTTTTAAAACTTACTAACTCTTTAGCAAGTTACTTAATTATAACTTTTGTATTAGATTAATCATCAATTAAATTAATAATTAAATATAATCATGATTCATAATCACCATTCAACCATCTGATCAGTCAAAAGCCTCCTTGTGTGTGACCCATAGGTTCTATTCTGTCTGGTAGTGAGAGATATTATGATCTCTATCATAATATCATTAAAACTCCTTTTAATGGGTTAAAATTATTCTAACTCTACCCATCAAAGATTATCGATTATCGAGACGATGCTCATAGATCTCACAATCCACTAGTGATACCTAGCAGAATGTAGTAGCAATCCAACAGAATAAAAAGTGATGGACCTCTAGGTACAATTAACATATGATATAGTCCCTCTATCATGAGTTTCGACCAGATGGTAGGTCATGGATAAATTGTTAAACTTCATCATCAGTCCTATGATAGATTTAATTAGCTTGAGTTCATATATGATTCTCATAAAAACTCTTTTCTATCAATCACACTGCTATGGCCATAGACTTAAGAACTGAACTTCTTAGATCTCATAGGACTATTCTCCTCTGCTAGAGTTGATAGATTCTATCTAGGTACGCACCGTACTCCTAAAATAGATCAACTACTGTCAACATCCACTACAAAGACTCATTGAGTCAATATTTATGTGTAGTCAAACTCCAGCAGCCTCACTGCGAGTAGCTGTAGCACCGTAAGTCAAAAGACCAGTCACACTACTGCAGCATTGAGAAAATCACTAACGAGTGAACAAACATCCATGTGACTTTTTATGTTGGTCATGCTTAGTGCTAGTTATTCTCTAACAATCACGTGCACTCTCGCTCCAATGTCACTACAGTGTAGATTCGAGACTCATCTGTCTAAAGAAAGCGATATGTGTACCGATCTATGTAGATTAATCACCATCCCCATGATGATCTTATGACCAGGAGCAATTTAAGAATTAACTATCAATAACATATGCCTCAAATTTTCTACTCTTTGAGAATATGTGTCATCATCTTGTTAATCCCTTGAATGATTCATGGACACATAAAACATGAATGGTAATATAAGTGCCCATTAAGTATAAAATCATATCCTAGTAATATGATATGCATCAATCAAGATTGACTTCTAGGGCATACAGCCAACATAATCAACTTTAGATCTCATCTAAAAATAAATCTAATTTAGAGAATTGCATCACACGGTAACTGCACCTATGAGTAAGTCACTGGCGAGAAGATAGATATCCTTGTGACTACTCGAGATTGGTCATGCTCAGTACCCTTGTTCCTAACAAGCACTTGCATATTCACTCTAATGTCTCTGCACTATAGATTCAAGACTCATCTACCTAAAGGAAGCATTCATGCATCAATTTTTCAGAGCAATCACTATCTCCATGATGATCTTACGATCAAAAGCAATTTATAAGTTAACTAATAATAAAAATATATGTCTCAAATTTTTAACTCTTGAGAATATATGTTATCATATCCATTAACTCAATAGATGAGTCACAGACACAATAAACACAAATGTGAATGGATAAAAATCTAAATTTCATTAATATAAAAGTCAATTATATAAATTATGTCTTAAAAAAATTTTGCAAGTATCGGCCAATCTAGTTTCTAGGGCATACATCCAACAACGTGTCCTCAAAGATATAAGAGTAAATTAGTGAAGCTCATCATAAATTTGACCATATCTAATAGAATCCTATTTCTCCTTTTGGATACCTTTTGAGTTGAAGTATACCAAGAAGGATCCATTGAGAGACTATATCATTGTTCTTAAGATAATCCAAAAATTTTTGACTAAGATATTCTCCTCCTCAATCAGATTGAAGAACCTTAATGGGTTTACCTATTTATTTCTCTACTTTATTTCTAAATACTTTAAATTTTTCAAAAGCTTCAGACTTGTGTCTCATCAGAAATATATATCCATACTATGATAGTTCATCAATAAAGATAATGAAGTAGTTATAACCATCCCTGATCTGCACATCAAATGACCCATACACATCAGTGTGTACCAGGATAAGTTTCTCAGTAGCCCTTTCTCCATATCTACAAAAGGTAATTTGATCATTTTTTCTTGAAGACAAGATTCATAAGCTGGATATGTTTCATAATCAAAAGAGTCAAAGATCCCATCCTTTTTTAGTTTATTTATCCTATCCTCTCTAATATGTCTAAGTCTAAGGTGCCACATATATTTTTGGTTAACTTAATTTCTAGGCCTCTTGTGACCTACGGTACTCAATATTTGCTCGTTTATATTCACATTCGCATCGAAATGCAAGTGATAAAGACTGTCAATTGAAAGACCACATGCAACCAATTTATTTTGCAAAGAGATGGAACAAAAGTTTTTATTAAAATTAAAATCAAATCCATCCTATGCTAGTACAAATATAAAAATCAAATTCTAACTAGCTATAGATACAAAATAATAGTCTTTTAAATCTAATCTAAACTCTGACGGTAATCGAAGAGAGTAGGTGCCAATAGCTTCTATAGTAATCTTTACTCCATTGCTGATCTGAGGGATTATCTCACTTTGTCTCAACCCTCTACTTCTTATTAGACCCTACATTGAAGTATATACATGAGCACTAGAGCCAGAGTCCAATACCCAATTAGAAATAAAAAAAATTATTAGATTAGATTCAATTACGAGCATACTAGACATACCTTCCAAAGGTGTGTCTCTCTTCTTAACTTCAGGCTTTTCAGGTAGAGTGAATAGTTCTTCCTCCAATGGCCTTCATCATCACAGTGAAAATATTTTTCTTTTGCTACAGCCTTCTTCAGAACGTCCTTCTTTGGCTTATTCTCCTTTTTTTTGCTTCTTCGTAGGCTTGTTCTTCTTCTTCCAACTAGACTTTCTCTTGGATGAAGAAGCTCGCTCCACAATAATTATTCA
This sequence comes from Elaeis guineensis, assembly GCF_000442705.2. Classification (NCBI taxonomy): domain Eukaryota; kingdom Viridiplantae; phylum Streptophyta; class Magnoliopsida; order Arecales; family Arecaceae; genus Elaeis; species Elaeis guineensis. The sequence continues at coordinate 14,841,300 of NC_025999.2, read as the reverse complement.
TATAAAAATTTGCAATAAATAGACTATATGAACTCATTAGGGCTTGCAGGATCAGATCCACTTACAATTCCTTCTGTATAGTCAGACTGTGCTTCTTAAGTTCCTCAAAGTCCTGGATCATTGTCATACAATGCTGATGGACTGACTATCCTTCGCATATTTTCATATTAAAGAGTCTCTTGGATACTTCAAAATGTACAATGTGGCTCTGCTTACCATACAACTCTTATAGATAAGTGATCATAGCCTCAGCAGTAGGTATATGCTCATACTGGCTCTGCAACTCATTTGACATAGAAGCCAATACATAGTACTTAACCCAACTGTCATCATCTGTCCATTTATCAAAGGCTACTCTCTGCTCAACACTAGGATGGTTTGGTAAAGCTTGGGGGTCCTGGTCAAGTACATGCCCTAATTTTTTTGATATCAAAAAAATCTTGAGATTTTTAAGTCAGTCTTTAAAATTAGTTTTGATCAAATGATTGGACTCAAGGATACGGATTAAAGATTTTGAAGCTAACATGGCTTAACTGCGAGAGTAGAGATTCAAGTTAGACATTTATACTTAAATTTTATATTTACTCTAGAGATTTTAAGAAACAAATAGACTTCCATTATTTTTTTGGATCCCTACACTCCCTGGATGGAGAAGCGAAAACTCTAATGCAATGACTGGGTTTCTAATGGGTGCTATAGTCTCACTGATGCCGTATACCTCATCTAACAGATATTGATAACACGTATATCAATGTGTAGATAACTCCTTATCCAAATACTTCTCTAAGCATGTTACAGTGACTTGATCTCTAAGTCATATGGGCTTACCTAATAGATATTGACCACACTTCTTAGTTAAGCCTGATCCACCATTCACAAGTAGGTGTAAAGTCATCATTGGATCCCTCACCTGATAGATATTGGGCCTAATCTTATCCTTACCTTAGAGCAACTCTTTGCTAATAGAGTAATCACATGTTCCCAGTGCAACTGAACCACTGTAACCACTTGAGAACAATCAACATTAGTAGTATGCCTGTACTTTTACAATAGTGGAAGACCTCTAGACTTAATATGTATGAAAAGATTTAGATTCATCTCATCTAATCAGTCATCAAATAATTGATCTAATTGGCATGGACTAAGCCAAACCACTAAAAAATAATATTCAAGACAATCTTGCAAATTGGTCAGGTAAGTAGAGATCAGTGAGGGGCTCTCCTTTGATGAATCAAGGATCTTAATTAAGTAACTACCTTTCAATTACTTATCTTAGATACCAATTAGTCAATTGGTCTAAATAAGTTTACTTAAGCAAATAAGGCTCAAGCCATAGAGTTGAATTAGGTCCTTAAGTTAATCGATTCTATATATGGGTATTAATCGACTCGATCAACAATAATTATATGATCATAAGCTCTACTGACCTAACCCTAATCAATTTTTGATTCAGTTTGATCAATCATTAAATAGATTTAGACCCATTATGTTCAAATCAAAATTTTAGTTGTAATATAATCATATGATCTGATCGCTGTCGTAGGTGGTCAAGAATAAAAACTAATTCAAACTATATAGATAGGGTGAGTCGAAATTATTTTCATAGAGATTTAGGATAATTATCTTTTTCTTTTAATATATGAAGAAGAAATAAAAGAGAATTGATTGTAGAAAGATTAAAAAAAATAGAATAGTAAAAATTAAATTAAAAATATAAATTAATTTATGAAAAAAATAAGTCAGAAAAATAATCCAAAAATTTTGAATCCATCATGTAAATTAGATTTTTTTTTATGTTGCAATATTAATTCTTATGAATAAGGTATTAGTATAGCTTATCTCTAAAAGGTACAAACTGTATCAGTAGATAACCGCTTATCCTATCAGAGTATAAACTATCTAAATTCAATTACAAGATATAAAGTTTAATCTAGCATACCATGATCTATCTCTCCTAAGTACGTACCGTATCCAGAGATCATGGCATATCAGTAGAGGGTATAGCCGTGTAGGCTAGATCAATACCTCAAAAAAATAAAAAGATATGAAATAAAAGCATAATTTTATTGTATGAAAATTAAATATAAGAAAAAAAATAAAAATCTATTTATAGGCTTCATCGTATTCCTGGATTGAAGGGATTTAGCCACACATCAAGATCTCTAGCTCCATATTCTTCCAATTTTTGATCCCTAAAGTTTTTTGATTTTTTTTCTAATTTTTTTCTTATTTTTTTTTGATTTTTTCTGCTCTCCACACGTATTCCTGGATCTCCTATTTATAGATAAATTTTTTATCTTTTTCTGATCACAAAAGGAGTTCTAAAATCCTTAGAAATCATATTATACCCGTATGAATAATTTTTGGCCATTAGATCTTGATTGGACTGCCCAGATCTGCCTAAAAACCATCATTTAAATCTTTATCAGGGTCGGAATCAATGCTGACCATTGGATCTTGCATCAGATTGATTTCTGGCTATCCGATCGTGCATTTTATCTCCTATTCAAAGTTGAAAATGATGTTAGCCGTCGGATCAACCTCCAAATCAAATTTCAATCGTCAGATGGTGCAAAATCTCTCCTTTTCTACCGATAACAAACAGTAGCTGTTCGATCTGGTTCGGGATGAATTTGAACCATTGGATCATGCAAATTTCTTTTGCCTTGCCCGTGAGCCACACCAAAACACTGTGAAACTATTTCGTGGACCACATCATTGAATCTGTGGATTGAGCGGCTAGTCCACTATACATCGAAGGCTATAAATTTTATTTTTAGGATATTTTCACTTGATTTTTACTCTGATTTTTATCTAAAAAATTAAAAAAAATATGCATTAAATTTTTCATTAATTTCTCAATATTTTGATGCTTAAATTCTCAATTAAATCAACATCTATTTTTTATAAATATGCTCTAATTTTATATTTTTTAAAAATTATTTATTTTTATAAAAAAATCTAATTTATTTATAAAATTATATTTTTAAAAAGATGTTAGCATCATAAATTATCAGAAATATCTAAAATACATATAAAAATATACCACTTATCACACCCTCCAACTTAAACTTTGCTCATCTTCAAGTAAAGAAAGAATTTAGAATTAAGTACCGTTTAACTTAAAATTTTGAATTTTATCAAATAATTTTAAAAAAAACTATTGATATTCAATAGAGCGTGAGTGAGGTATGTTATGGGAGTATTAATACTAATCAATGTGGGAGTTAAGCTAAGAATACTAAATCTTTTCTAAACTTTTCTAAATTATTCCTATCTTTATCTCCAAATCATTAACCTTTATATGGATAAGTATATTGTTACTTTTATCCTTCATTTATTAATCTTTTTTTTTTTTAATATTGTACCGCTATTGAGGTCTTAACCCCTTAAGCATTCTGTTTGACCCATATAGCGAGTTTTCAGTCAATGACTTCTGAACTAGATGGCTTTAGGGCACTAGATACAAAATATCTCTCAGCCTACTTGCTCGAATCAAATAGATTATGAGTTAATACTAGTTTTACAACAAAATTTCTTTACCTTTCATACCTTTTGACGTGAAACTTGATGCTTGCTTAGGCAAAGAGGCCCAGTTACTCAGCATGAAGTACTTGAAAATTATATATATATATATATGAAGAAATATATAGTTACCCTACATAAATTCATAAGAAGTAAACTCTTCTTTGATGCTGGTAGAAAAATTTAAAAATACTCAAAAAATTATTTAAGTTCTAAACTTAACTCTTTATTGAGTTTTCTTAATACTGGATCTCTCGATATCTTACAAACTCTCTAATCTATACATCAATTTTTTTTTAAAAATATTTGATTTAACTCAATTTTTAAGTGTAATCAGATGCTTAAATGCTAAATACTAACTTACTTGAGGATCTTACAAAAATTAAAAATTTTTATTATTCTCCCCCCTAACTTAATTGATATTATCCTCAATGGAGTAAAATAAATGAAGGGTGCATAAAAAGACAAAAAAAAGAGAGATGTTGCATGATCTAGAAGTCTTTTTAAAATTGATTCTTCTCTCAACTTAGCCGATATTATCTTCAAATCTCTACAAAAGATATAAAGCAAGACTCGATTAACTTAAACAAAATGCAAAAGAAATAAAAGCAAAAGCTAAAATTGGGTTGCCTCTCAGAGAGCACTAAATTTATCATCTTCAGCCAGACCATATTTATTGATAGGTGCTTCCACACAGAGTGGTCCTTTATTCCTACAAAAAATAAAGATCAATTAAAACAAAGTAAAAAATTTTGGATTGCCTCCTAAAAAGTGCTAAGTTTCAAGTCTTCAGTAGGACCATACTGATTCTACCTCACTTACCCTGTATCAAATATTGAATTAATAAATTCAAGTGGGTAAGGTGGGTGAGGTGAATCAAGCAAGGCATTAACCTCCTGGACTTGAATTTCTTCAATTGGTTCATTCAGAAAATTTATCCTTACAAGTGATTCGACCGGTGGTTGCCATTGTTGATGAATTCTCTGATCACTAGATGGAGAAATTTTATAAGCTATTTCAAATTTTTGATCTAACCAGAGATTACAGTCAAAATCTTCTTCTCCTAGGTCAATGATCTCATAGATCTCATCCTAGATCAGGTTTACATCAATGAATTGGTCTCTTTTATTTTCAAGATTAAAAATATTAAGATCAATAGTCATGTTTCCAAATGAGAGCTTCATGAGTCCATTGCGATAATTGATTAGGGCATTGGTGGTTGCTAACAATGGTCTTCTTAAGATTATTGGGATGTGACCTTTTGGATTAATCACTGGTTCAGTCTCGAGGATCACAAAATCCATAGGGTAAATGAAATTGCTGACCTTGATTAACACATCTTCCACAACTCTTTTGGAGACCCTCACTAATCGATCTGCCAATTGCAATATAATTTCTGTAGGCTTTAATTCTCCTATCCCCAATTTTTTATAGACCGAATAAGGTAAGATGTTAACACTAGCCCTTAAGTCTAATAAGGCCCTGTCAATGATGGTTTCCCCAATGACACAAGCGATTGTAGGAGATCCTGGATCTTTGTATTTAACAGGTATGTGGCTTGACAGATATGAGCTCACACTAGCTGCCAAGAAGGCTTTTTTGAGAATGTTGGTGGTCTTCTTCTTTGTGTATAGGTCTTTGAGAAATTTGGCATATGTGGAAACTTGTTGGATCATGTCTAATAGAGGGATATTTACTTTTGCTTGTTTAAATATCTCTAAGATTTGATCCATATAGGCTGAGTATCTGTTGGACCTAAGTCTATTTGGAAAAAGAGCTACAGGATTAGTGGGTGATGTCTCGAATTGCTTAATCCCTGATGTGGATTCTTCAAGTGGCTTGGGTGGTTTATTAATCTCTGTTGACTCCTTAGACTTTTCTGGCTCCTTAACCTCGATTTGATCGATCACTTGCTCATGAGGTGGTTTAGACAATGGGTCATCTTGCTTTTTAGGTATACCGACATGGTTGTCTACTTGTTTTTCAAACCTTAAGGTGTGAATTGTGTTTAATTGATTGATCTAGACTCCTTGTTGTGGTCCTTGATTGTTCTGGGTCCTAAGATTAGCTTCAGGTTGACTTGGTAGTTTACCTTTTTTTCTTTCACCCATAGCCATAGCTAATTGACCTAATTGCATCTCTAGACGGGCAATAGCCTGGGTGTTGGAAGTTAAAAGCTGGCCCGTGGTCTGCATAAAATTGTTTAGTGTGGAGTTGGTGTTAGTAGTCGATTTCGCTAGGATTTTCAGACTCTTTTCTAGCGAGTTAAGCCTTTGATCATTGCTGAAACCTGATGGATCATTTAATGATTGAGTGGATCTGGGGTTGGATTGAATGAAGGCAGTTCTACTTGAATTTGATCCTTGTGATCAAGAAAAATTGGGGTGGTTCCTCTATCCTGAATTGTACGTTGGTGTATAAGGATCATTTGTGGTTCTTTGATAGGCTGCGTTCACCTATGTTACTTCATTCTCGGTTGGACCCATTAACAAAGGACATCCTTTCATTGTGTGGTCTATGGAATTACACCCATTGCAAGTGGATGTTGCAACTTGGTTCACTTAGGTGTGTCCCTTAAGTTCTAGGGCCTCTATCCTACGGATTAACGATGCAAATTTAGCCTCTTCAGCTAGGAAAGGTTGAACTTGATATACACTCCCTCTTGAAGGTGTGGGTCTATCAGATTTCCTAGTAATCTCCCATTGTAGGCTCTTTTCTGCTAGGTCCTCTAGAAATTACCCAGGTTCTATAGGTTCTTTGTTCATGAATTGACCTTGACACATTGATTCTAGCATGGTTCTAAGTTTGGGTCTAGTCCTTCATAAATGATTTGACACAGCCTCCAAGTTTCTATTTCATGGTGTGGGCATTGACTCAAAAGATTCTTAAAATAATCAAAGTACTTCCAAAAAGACTCATCGGGTAATTGATAAAATTGATTAATTTTATTCCTAAATTTGGCAGTCTTATGGTGTGAAAAATTTTTTTTAGGAACACTCTAACAAAACCCTCCCATGATGCTATGGATTGATTAGAAAGACTATATAACCACTTTTTGGCACTATCGTTAAGGGCAAAGTTGATCAACCTAAGTTTTACAGCATCCTAAGTGAGCTGTTGAAGCCGCATCGTGGCGCATACTTCTTCAAATATTCTCATAAAAATGTATGCATCCTCGATTCTGATGAATTTGGAAAGCATGTTTATAATCTGAAGTTTAATTTCAAAATTGACATCAGTTTGTAAAAGTTGGATACATGAGGGTTGGGCTGACCTAACTGGATAACAAAGGTCTTTCAGTACCCGAGGTTATGTTCAAGTTCATCCATGGTGGGCTTAAGGTCTACTAAACTTGACGCAAAGTTTAGATATATTTTCACCCATCGATCAAATATTCTTATTCAAGAAGAAATTTGTAAATTTTTAATTATTTTTGTAATTTTTTGTAAGAGAAAAAGAGATAGATGAGAAGAGAATTCTAAAGATGGGAGCCTAAGGAGTCCTAAATCTAGAGATGATAGAGAAGAGTGTTTTAATTAGGGTTAATATTTGTAGGTTAGTAATCAAGTTATGTAATCAATCCTAGCTAAGGGTAACCCTAAATCTAGACAGCTTCTAACTACCATGGTTGCCTTTGAGCACTCTATGTAAAAGACTAGCCACTTAACTGGCCAGGTAAGTGTAAGGTTGGTTGGGGTCCCCCCATTGCTTTCTTTAGACACCAACTGAGTTGACCAGGTAAGCGAACGAAACTAATTAGATAACCACCTTCTTTTAGGACGTAGTCTCTGAACTATTTTTTTAGACACCAGTCAAACTGACTAACCCTAACCCAGTCCAACTCTTAGGATCTCTTATCTTATTGAGCTCGAGAGTCCTTAGAGACCAACGTCTAATTGATTTTAAGTTAAGGTTTAAGTCAATGAAATATGCAGGATGGTGGTTTGTGGGCCAAGGAAGGATGATGAAACTTCAACTTATCTTGTTTAGGGTTTGTGCCCTTAAAATATTTTATGGACTTATCCAATGCAAGAAGAAAAGGTGACCAAATTTGGTAGTTAGTCAAAAGTAAATTGATTTGTTTTACTTTTTATATTTTATGATTAAGTATCTAATTTTTTAAGTAGATTATGAGGTGTCAATGTAGAGAATTTAAATTTTTTTTTGAAAGAAATTAAGATTGACTAAGAAACTAAACAAGTTAGAAAGCAAAGAAAATAAGAATAAGAAAAAAAAGTTTTTTTTAATAAAAGAAATGATTGTGCCTAGATCTCCGACAACAGTATTAAAATTTGATTGCAGTCGTAGACAGTCAAGAATAAAAATCAACTCAAACTATATAGATAGGGTGAGTCGAGATCGTTTCTATAGTAATTTAGAGTGATTATCTTTTTTATTTATATGAAGAAGAAATAAAAGAGAATTGATTTTAGAAGGATTAAAAAAATAGAATAGCAAAAATTAAATTAAAAATATAAATTAATTTATGAAAAAAAATAAACCAGAGAAATAATTCAAAAATTTTGAATCCACCATGTAAATTAGATTTATTATTATTTTTTTAATATTACAATATTAATTCTTATGATTAAGGTATTAGTATAACTTATCTCTAAGGGGTACTGTTGGGAATAGTGTCCCAAAGCCAATCGTCAGCCTGTTGACGATTGTGCTCTTTCCTGTATTAGTATATGAATTGTAAATAAATAAAAATTATTTTGATATTTTTTCATCACAAATTATTTCATCTTCTAATGAACTCCTGTTTGTGGTGAAGTCCTTAGGACTATTTAGACTCGACAAAGGAGGATTTATCGTTTAGTCCTTAAACCTGTTCGCGATCAAATGATACGTTGTTACCAAGGATGACAACGTTTATCAAGCATAGGTCGTTGTGTGCCATATAGGTTGGTTGTCCTCTTAACCAAGGAGTGTGGAGACACTGGTATGGCATACAGATGAGATGTAAGGGTACATCTGCACTGAACGTGACCGACTCCGGAGCTTTTTCTGCTATCAAGATTTGCTCCGATGGGATATGGGTATAACTGTCCCTCCGACCTAAGACCGCCACGGTGACTTGCAAGCAACTCACTGGACTACTTGAATTTCTAATTCAGTGACGGAAGGCTGCTGGGTGTAGTCAAGTACTTGACTTGTCGGTGCGTGTGTCAAGATGGGATTGACCACTCCAGTTCAGGAGCTGTGTACAGTCGTGTTTCAATTTAGCAAAACCTTGGTCAGGGTAGTCCTAAAGAGGAGTCACAGGATTGTTTGAGTTGAGCACGATTCGGATGATCTAATCAGGATTGACAGTCTAACCCTGAGTCGTCGGATACACAGGGGTCAAAAGGAATGAATTATATAGTAACCATATTCGCGTAGGTTCTGAATGTTGCGATTGCGACTATTCAATCTATTCGGACGTCGGGTACCATTGCTAGATGGTCACTTCGATTAGTACAGGAATTGGTTCCTGTACTACCGGCTTAGGTTCAAACCTACGGGGTCACACACATTAGAGGTTTCTATCTGATCTGATGGATGGTGAAGAGTCCCACTGGATTGAGACTCTTTGACCAAGAGTCCTAATGCTTGGGGACTCTGAGTCTTATGTGTCTGGGACTCTGTGATGGAGAATCAGGATTCTCTGATCATGAGTTCCACACATTTTGGGTACCAGGGTCAAGAGTCCCACTGGTTTGGGACTCTTCGATCAAGGTTTCATATAGATGGACTTTGATGCCCGATTGCCCATCGAATTTGGACTCAGTATTTATGAGAGATTTAATTAGTGATTTGATCACTAATTAACTCAATTTGATTGAGTAATTATTTTTGGATCAAATCCAATTGAATTGGATTCAGTTGGGTTTGACCCGATTAGGTTAAGAGTTGACCTAATCGCCGAGGTGGTTTGGTCTCTGATTTGATCAGGGGTTGGGCTTAGTCAATTTTTGATTTGATTAGAATTTTATTGAGCCTAATTAAGCCTAATTGTGTTGGGTTTAACTTAGTCTAATTGTGTCTAACCTATTTTAATAAGGTTGGTTCAATTAGGTTGATTTAATATTTGAAACCACCTTGACTTATCTCCCTATGCCACCTCACTTCACCTGCGCCTATTTGAATTCACGAGAAATAAGTTCTCATGAATTTTCTCCCATGCAGAAGCCTTCCCATGCCCCTCCTTTGTGTGCCATTTTGAGTGGATAAAGATGGTTGGTTGGCCATTCAAATGAAGTTTGAATTTAAATGGGCAACTAATCTCATGCGCCACCTTATCCACTTATGCGCCACTTACTCTACACGAGAAAATATTTCTCGTGTAAGTTCTCCACACACAAAGAACCCACACCCCCTTCTTCTCACGCCAAGAGTGGATAAAGATTGGTTGGTTGGCATTTGAATTCAAATTCGATTTGAATTCAAGTGAGCAACCACCTACCTTTATACTCTCACGTGATGAAAATGCTGTAAAGATGCGGTCTTGCACCATTTTAAAAGGAAAGAGAAGGTGGGGCATGTGTAGATCTGATCTGAGAGAGAAGGGTGGCATGAGAAAGACCCTGTGCGTAAGAAAAGAAAAGAAAAGAAGAGAAAAGAAAAGAAACAGAAAGGGCGCAGGGTTTTTCTTAGAGTACCCTAGGGTTGATTTCTTTGATTTTCTTGTAAATATAACTTACTAACCTTTCTATTTTTTTTCTTGTGTAGAAAAAAAATTGAAAAATTCAAAAAAAAAGAGATAGAAAGCTTTCAATTTTGCTTGGTGAGATCAATCCTAACCCTAGCCTTAACTATTTTTTTTAGTATTAATTATTATTTTTTTAATTAACCTAAAATTTATCCACATAAACCTAATAAAAATTGCATGACAAGAGTAGAAACTTAATTTTTAGGAGCATTCATCATTGTAGATTTATTTTTGGTGATTGCTGGAAACAAGGTAAGCTTTCAAGTTTCATTAGTTTCATGCATCTAATTTAGTTGCATAGAACTCCTTGTTTGAAATTGGTTGTGCATATTCATCTCAAATCAATTTAAGGGCAACACCCATAACAAGATAAGGTAGAGATTTCATCACCCTCTTTTGGTCCAAAAATAACCAACCAGCATCCCACATTAACCTAAACCTAACTAAAATCAAGTAGACATTGACCCCGAGGATTAATTGAGTTCAGTTTGAGTATAGTAGTGAAGTCAAGTGCAAAGAAATTTCGAACTCACCCCTGAAACTAGTGTCTAAGGCTAGAGGTTACAAAGGCTCTGCCTAAGTGGACTCATGATTATTTAATTGGTTCTGTTAGCTTACCTGGCCAATTCAATTGGTGTCTAAGGCAAGCAACGGGGGGATCCCCACGATCCCACCTCTTACCTGGCTAGTTGAAGGAAGTGAGAACAAACCCAATTTGCATTTAAGCTAAGCCACTCTACATCGAACTGTTAGGTCTAAGAAACTCGTAGGTGTCTAGGTTTAACTGTTTGCTAACTTGATTGCAATTAATACTTAACCACAACTAATTCTTCTCATCTTACGTCTTTAGGTCTAAGATTTTTCTTAAGGATCTCACCTTTAAAACTTTTTTCTTTCTTTCTTTTCTCTTCTTTTTCTCATCCTTCTTCTTAAAAAAAAAAAAAAATTCTTAACAACACACATAATAGGGTTTGCACTAATACATGCACGGTATAATTTTTTCTGACCTAGTTGAACCTAATTCTAAAATTGAACGACTGATCCATGCTAAACACGATAATCAAATGGCTAAAAATTCTAAGAACCACCTAGGTAGATGAAGGAATATTTTATTCCTTCCACATATAATCCATTGATGTTTCCATCGTTCTATGGGATCAAATATTCTAACTCTAGTCCTGAGGTTGATTTGAACCTAATAGCCCAAAGATTAGATAAAGTCGATCTTCTTGCTCAAAAATTTGATCAGTTTCTAACATTAGGTCAACAATCTCCTGCACAATACACACCACCACCTAATTATCAAGAGATTTGTTCTATCTTTGCTAGCCCGGCCCATCATGTTAGCGAATGTCCCATGGCTGCACAGTTTTCACCTTTCATTCAAGAACAAGTTCAAACTGCTCAAGGTTACTCCAATCCTGTCAATGACCTATTCTTAAATACATATAACCAAGATTGGAGGAACCATCCTAATTTTTCTTGGAGACCCCAACAGACTCAGGCTCAAACCCAAATTTTTTCTGTTCAGAACTTTCAGAATGGGCTCCAATACCAAAATTATGCCTATAATAGTGGTCAGCCTAGTCAACCTATCCAGCCATCCTATTACAATCAGCCATTATACCCACCTCCTCAACAGACTAATCTAGCTGATGATAGATTGAACCAACTTCAACAAATGATTATGACCCAACAACAATCCCTCATCAGGATAGAAGTATAAATAAGTCAATTAGCTGAATCTTCTATGAGGAGAGAACTAGATCAATTACCAAATGAACCAATACCGAATTTTGGAAATGACCCACCCATCCATCAATCACCTGGACCTAGTCATCAATCTAATGTCCCACCTAAGAATCCCCAATTTGAAAGTGACAATGCAATTTTTAAGCTTAAAAGTGATAGGATTCTTAAGGATCCATACCAAGACCAGGTGAGTGAGGCTAGTACTGATGCTAGCCAAAAAGAGAATTTAAAAGAGAAGATTAGTACTGAGACTAGCCCAATAGAAGAACCTGAGCCCAGTACTGATATTGATCTAAGTGATAAAGAGAAGAAAGTGGATGAGTTAGCCAAGATATATCCATCAAGAGTCTCATTTTCTACGGCCTTAGAAGCTAGTTCTTCTTTAGAATCACCATCTCCTCCAGAATTGAAATCGTCCTCAGTCACACTTGAGAATACATGTTTAGAATCAAATGACACCCTTCCAGCATCCCGTGCATCCAACTCAACTTCTAACCTAAAAATTCAATTCATGAGCATTTTAGAAGAACAAATAGGAGAAATTCTCAACAAACAAGGGTCTGTGAATGGGTTTATGAATTGTCTTTTTAAAATTAAAAATGAGGATGTGAAATACTTTATGAAGATTGGCAACAAACTACTAAAATTTATTATAGACCATCTTCATAAGATTGGCAATCCAAAACCATTAGAATTTGTCAATCCAATATTTGACATGGGATAGAGAATCAGGATGGTCTGGCTGAAGACGGTAAACTTAGCGCTTCCTGGGAGGCAACCCAGTTTTCAATTTCTGCTTTTGTCTTTGCTTTCTTTTATATTTTGTTTAGGATAATCGAGTCTTGCTTTGTGTCTTTTGTAGGGATCTGAAAATAATCTTGGCTAAGTTGGGGAGAGAATCAGTTTTGAAAAGACTTATGGATCAGGTGATATCTCTCCTTTTCTTTCTCTTTACATGCACCATTCATTTTTTTTTTCTACTCCATTGAGGACAATGTTGATTAAGTTGGGGGGTAGAAAAAAATTTTTTTTAAGTCCTCAAGTAAGTTAGTATTTAGTATTTGAGCATCTGATTATACTTAAGAATTGAGTTAAACCAAGTATTTTAAAAAAAAAAAAATTGATGTACAGATCAGAGAGTTTGTGAGATATTGAGGGATCAAATATTAAGAAAATTTAATAAAGAGTTAAGTTTAAAACTTAAATAGTTTTCTTTGAGCATTTCTAAATTTTTCTACCAGCATCAAAGAAGAGTTTACTTTCTATGAATTTGTGTAGAGTAACTATATGTTTCTTCATATATTTAAAAAAAAAAAATTTCAAGTACTTCATGCTGAGTAACCGGGCCTCTTTGCCTAAGCAAACATTGAGTTTCACGTCAAAAGGTATGAAGGACAAAGGAGCTTTGTTGTAAAGCTAGTTTTAACTCATAGCCTGTTTGATTCGAGTAAGTAGGTTTGAGAGGTATTTTATACCTAGTGCCCTAAAGCCATCTGATTTGAGAGTCATTGACTGAAAACTCGCTACATGGGTCAAACAGAAAGCTTAAGGGGTTAAGACACTCAATAGCAGTACAATATTTAAAAAAAAAATAATAATTAATAAATGAAGGACAGAAGTAACAATATACTTATCCATATGAAAGTTAATAATTTAGAGATAAAGGTAGAGATAATTTAGAAAAGTTCAGAAAAAATTTAGTGTTCTTAGTTTAACTCTCATATTGACTAGTATTAATACCCCAATGACATATCTCATTTACACTCTATTGAATATCAATGGTCCTTTTAAAAATTGTTTGGTGAAATTCGAAACTTTAAGTTAAACAGTACTTAATTCTAAATTCTTTCTTTACTCGAGGACGAGCAAAGTTCAAGTTGGGAAGTGTGATAAATAGTATATTTTTGTATTTATTGGAGGTATTTTTGGTGCTAACATCTTCTTAAAAATCCTAATTTCATGAATTTATTGAATTTTTCTAAAAAATAAAGTGATTTTAAAAAAAATATGAAATTAGATATATTTATAAAAAAATAGATGTTAATTTAATTGAATAATCTAAGCACCAAAATGAAGAGAAATTTTTGAGAAATTTAATGCATATTTTTTTCAAATTTTTAAGAGAAAATCGGAGCAAAAATAGAGCTAAAATATCCTAAAAAATAAAAAAAATAGCCTCCAGTGTACGGTGGACCGGTCGGTCGGTCCACAGAGCCAGGGCACGGTCCATAGGAATAGTTACGTGGTCCACAGGCACGGTTCACAGCGAGAATAAGATCCTGGGCGCGCTCCAACGGCTGAGATTCAATCCAACCCAAATTCGACAGTTCAGACTCGTTGCCGACTTTGAATAGGACTCTTTTGCGTGATCCGATGGCCCAGAAGCAATCCATCACGCGATCCAACAGCTGTTATCGCTCCCGACTGTGTTAGGGACTCTTTTGCACGATCCGATGGCTAGAACTTCATCAGAACCCAGATCAGACGGCTGACATTTGATCCGACCCAGATAAGGATTATAATTCTGATTTTTGAGCAGATCTGGATGGTTCGAAGCTGATCCGATGGCCAGGAATATTTCTAAGAAGATTTATACGATTTCTAAAGGTTTTAGGACTCTTTTTCCTACCAAAAAATCATGAAAAATTCATCTATAAATAGGGGGTCCGGGAATAAGCTTTGGGAGGAGAAAAATTGAGTGAAAAGTATAAAAAAAATAAAAATAATAATAAAATAGCTTTAGGGACCCAAAAAAAAGAAGGAGAAAAGTTGGTTCGCTCTACGGAGTACGATGGAAGACGGAGAGGTCATCAACCATCTTCCCGACAAGGCTTGGCTGATCAACTTCAGATCTTTGTTACAGTTTTATTTTTATTATTTCTTTTAAATTCCTTGTACTTGAATTCCAATTTTAATTAATGCAAAATTTATTTTCCTGCACTTTAAATTCCTATCTTTTATTTTTCTTGCATGTAGATGCTGGATCTAATTAGTAGATCTTAGTACCAATTTATTTTTATGCTTTTTAAATTTTTGTTATTTATTTTTATTGCAAGTAGATGCTAGAATCTAGTTAGTAGATCTTAGTATCCGATTTATTTTTCGCACTTTTAATTTTTATTTCCGACTTAAATTACTTTCTCCAAAATTTTATTTTCTTTTTGTAAAATCAAAGATTTCAAATCAAAATTTTGTTTTCTCTGTGGATTCGACCTGACTCACTACTTTCTACATATTTTTAATTTTTATTGGAGTCGAAATTTGATTGATAATCACGGTGTCTCAACGGTGCCAAAAATTGATTGGATCAAGATGCTGTCATTAAGATACCATGATTATCAATCAAATTTCGACTTCAATAAAAATTAAAAATATATAGAAAGTAGTGAGTCGGGTCGAATCCACAGAGAAAGCAGGATTTTGATTTGAAATCTTTGATTTTACGAAAAGAAAATAAAATTTTGGAGAAAGCAATTTAAGTCGGAAACAAAAATTAAAAGTGTAAAAAATAAATCGGGTACTAAGATCTACTTACTAGATCCTAGCATCTACTTGCAATAAAAATAAATAACAAAAATTTAAAAAGTATAAAAATAAATTGGTACTAAGATCTACTAATTAGATCCTAGCATCTACGTGCAAGAAAAATAAAAGACAGGAATTTAAAGTGCAAAAAAATAAATTTTACATTAATTGAAATTGAAATTCAAGTACAAGAAATTTAAAAGAAATAATAACAATAAAACTGTAACAAGGATCTGAAGTTGATCAGCCAAGCCTCGTCGGGAAGATGGTTGATGACCTCTCCATCTTCCATTGTACTTTATAGAGCGAACCAGCTTTTCTCCTTCTTTTCCTTGGGTCTCTAAAGTTATTTTATTTTTTTTATTTTTTTCTATACTTTTCACTCAATTTTTCTCCTCCCAAAGCTTATTTCCGGACCTCCTATTTATAGATGAATTTTTCATGATTTTTTGGTAGGAAAAGGAGTCCTAAAACCCTTAAAAATCGTATAAATCTCCTTAGAAATATTCCTGACCGTCGGATCAGCTTCGGACCATCCAGATCTGCTCAAAAATCAGAATTATAATCCTTATCAGGGTCGGATCAAATATCAGTCGTTCGATCTGGGTTCTGATGAAGTTTTGGCCGTTGGATCGCGCAAAAGAGTCCTTTACACAGTAGGAAGCGATAACAGCCATTGGATCGCGTGATGGATTGCTTTTGGGCCATCAGATCGCGCAAAAGAGTCCTATTCAAAGTCGGCAATGAGTCTGAACCGTCGGATCTGGGTCGGATTAAATCTCAGTCGTTGGATCGCATCCATGATCTTATTCTCGCTGTGAACCGTGCTTGTGGACCGCGTAACTATTCCTGTGGACCGCACCCTGGCTCTGTGGACCAACCGACCGGTCCACCGTACACCGGAGGCTATTTTCTTTATTTTTTAGGGTATTTTAGCTCCATTTTTGCTCTGATTTTCTCTTGAAAATTTGGAAAAAATATGTATTAAATTTTTCAAAAATTTTTCTTCATTTTAGTGCTTAAATTATTCAATTAAATTAATATATATTTTTTTATAAATATATCTAATTTCATATTTTTTTCAAAATCACTTTATTTTTTAGAAAAATTCAATAAATTCATGAAATTAGGATTTTTAAGAAGATGTTAGCACCAAAAATACCTCCAATAAATATAAAAATATACTACTTATCATCTACATACATTGATACTATGCTGAAGAGGTTCAGCATGGAGAATTCCAAGAAAGGCTATCTACCGATAGGCCATGGAATTTCTCTCTCGAAGAGGGATTGTCCGACAACACCTCAAAAGAGAGAGCGTATGGGTAGAATTTCATATGCTTCGGGATCTATCATGTACGCCATAACATGTACACGACCAGATGTGGCATACTCACTAGGGGTAGTGAGTAGATACCAATCTGATCCAGGGGAGAATCACTGGAAGGTTGTTAAAACCATCCTGAAGTATTTAAGAAATACTAAGGACCAGTGGCTTGTTTATGGTGAATCGGACTTGAGACTTATGGGGTTTACAGACTCCAATTTTCAGTCTGATCACGATGACAGCAAGAGTGTGTCGGAATTTATTTTTACCCTTAATGGTGGGGCTATCTGCTGGAAGAGTTCCATATAGCACACTGTGGCTGATTCAGTTTGCGAGGCAGAGTATGTCGCTGCATCAGATGCTGCCAAAGAAGCGGTGTGGCTGAAAAAATTCATCACCGAGCTCAGAGTAGCACCCTCCCTTGTTGGTCTAGTTCTGCTCTACTGTGACAGCTCTAGAGCCATTGCTCAGGCGAAGGAACTGAAGGCACACCAGCAGATGAAGCATATTCTGCGTCGCTACCATCTCATCTGAGAAATCATGGATCGAGATAACGTCGACCTTCAGAAGATCGATGAAAAGGAGAACCTGGCCGACCCATTCACTAAAGCCATTGCGGTGAAGGAGTTTGACGACTTCAAGTCAAAGATGGGTATTAGATACTGCATCGATTGGCTTTAGGCCAAGTGGGAGATTATTGAGAATAGTGTCCCAAAGCCAATCGTTAGCTTGTTAACGGTTGTGCTCTTTTCTGTATTAGTATATGAATTATAAATAAATAAAAGTTATTTTAATATTTTTTCACCACAAATTGTTTCATCTTCTAATGAACTCCTATGTTGTGGTGAAGTCCTTAGGACTATTTAGACTCGACAAAGGAGGATTTGTCATTTAGTCCTTAAACCTGTTCACGACCAAATGATATGTTGTTACCAAAGACAACAACGTTTATCCAGCATAGGTCGTTGTGTGCCATATGGGTTGGTTGTCCTCTTAACTAAGGAGTGTGGAGACACTGGTATGGCATACAGATGAGATGTAAGGGTACATCTGTATTGAACGTGACCGACTTCGGAGCTTTTTCTGCTGTCAAGATTTGCTCCGATGGGATATGGGTATAACTGTCCCTCCGATCTGAGACCGCCATGGTGACTTGCAAGCAACTCACTGCACTTAGGCACTGGACTACTTGAATTTCTAATTCATTGACGGAAGGCTGCTGGGTGTAGTCAAGTACTTGACTTGTCGGTGCGTGTGTCAAGATGGGATTGACCACTCCAGTTTAGGAGCTGTGTATAGTCGTGTTTCAATTTAGCAAAACCTTGGCCAGGGTAGTCCTAGTGAGGAGTCACAGGACTGTTTGAGTTGAGCATGATTCGGATGATCTAATCAGGGTTGACAGTTTAACCTTGAGTCATCCTATACACAGGGGTCAAAAGGGATGAATTATATAGTAACCATATTCACGTAGGTTCTGAATGTTGCGATTGCGACTATTCGACCTATCTGAATGTCGGGTATCATTGCTAGATGGTCACTTCAATTAGTACAGAAATTGGTTCCTGTGCTACCAGCTTAGGTTCGAACCTGTGGGGTCACACATATTAGAGGTTTCTATCTGATCTGATGGCTGGTGAAGAGTCCCACTAGATTGGAACTCTTCGACCAACAGTCCTAATGCTCGGAGACTCTGAGTCCTACATGTCTGAGACTCTGTGATGGAGAATCAGGATTCTCTGATCATGAGTTTCACACATTTTGGGTACCAAGATCAAGAGTCCCACTGATTTGGGACTCTTCGATCAAGGTTTCATATCGATGGACTTTGATGTCCGATTGCGCATCGGATTTGGACTCAGTATTTATGAGAGCTTTAATTAATGATTTGATCATTAATTAACTTAATTTAATTGAGTAATTATTTTTGGATCAAGTCCAATTGAATTGGATTCAGTTGGGTTTGACCCGATTAGGTTAAGAGTTGACCTAATCACCGAGGTGGTTTGGTCCCTGATTTGATCAGAGGTTGGGCTTAGTCAATTCCTGATTTGATTAGGATTTTATTGAACCTAATTAAGCCTAATTGTGTTGGGTTTAATTTAGTCTAATTATGCCTAACCTATTTTAATAAGGTTGGTTCAATTAGGTTGATTTAATATTTGAAACCATCTTGACTTATCTCCCTGCGCCACCTCACCTCACCTGTGCCTATTTGAATTCACGAGAAATAAGTTCTTGTGAATTTTCTCCCATGCAGAAGCCTTCCCATGCCCCTCCTTTGTGCACCATTTTGAGTGGATAAAGATGGTTGGTTGGCCATTCAAATTCAAATGAAGTTTGAATTTGAATGGGCAACTAATCTCATGCACCACCTTATCTACTTGTGCACCACTTACTCTACACGAGAAAAAGTTTCTCGTGTAAATTTTCTATGCACAAAGAACCCACGCCCCCTTCTTCTCACGCCAAGAGTGGATAAAGATTGGTTGGTTGGCATTTGAATTCAAATTCGATTTGAATTCAAATGAGCAACCACCTACCTTTATCCTCTCACACGGTGAAAATGCTGTAAAGATGCAGTCTTGCACCGTTTCAAAAAAGTCTATGACTTTTCACTAGAACTATTCTGATCAGAGTTTTGCTAAATTAAAACATAATGATGCATCATCTCTAATTTTACTTAGAGCGGTCAATCTCATTTTGACTCATACTCAGACTTCACAACTACTTGACTATACCTAGAAATCTTTCATCATCGAATTAAAAATTCAGATAGTCTGACACTAAAATACAGTGAGTTGTTTACAAGCCATCGAGATAGCCTCAGGTCAGAGAGATATTTATATCCATATCCTTCGGAGTTGGTCATACTCAGTGAAATGTGCTCCTACATTTCACCCGTATGCCATACCCGTGTCTCCACATATCTTGGTTAAGAGGACAATCAACTAATATGACACACAATGACTTATACTTGATACAATTATCATCTTTGTAATAATTATATTATTTGATCACAAGTAGAATTTAAAAACTATATGTAAATCTTTCTTTATCATTTTGTAAGTAGCTCTAAAGACTTCATCATAACACATGAGTTCTATTTTGGAAGATGTATTCCCTATGATAAATTTGTTAGATAATTTTTATCAATTTATAATTCATATACATACATGGAGCGTAATCATTTACAACCTAGATGATTAGCTTTAGAACATATTTCCAACAATCTTATATATGACAGACGATGGGGTTTGATAAGTTTTTTATAGCCTCCATCTTGTCAGAACTCATAATAAAAAAACTGAATCATACGATAACTATACCTAGAGATTCATCTTTCTATTCTACTAGATTGTCACTATATACTGCTAGGTGTCACTGGTAGATTATAGAACCAATGAGAATTATTTTGATGATTAATAATTCTTGATTGAAGAGTTAAAATTATTTTAATCTATTAAAAAATATTTCAATGATATTTTAATAGAGATCAAAATATTTTTTACTATCAGATAGAATAAAACCTATGGAGTCATACATAAAAAAGATCTTGATTGATCGAACTATTGAATCATAATTTCGAGTCTTAAATCATAAGTGGTCTTAATTATCAATTTGATTGATGATTGGACTTAAATGTAAAAATTATATTGAGAACTTACTAAGAGTTAGTAAGTTACAGGAGAACTAAAATATAATTATTGTATATTATTTAATTTGATCAACTATTAGGATTGGATCCTAGTCAAATTAAATCAGATTTAATTTGTTTAGTTTTGATTTGAGTTTGACTCAAATTAGGTTTCATTAATCTAATGGGATTGGATCTAATGAACACTTAATCCAAACCTATCTAGATTAGGTTTGACCTAATCATTACCCATGTTTGATTTGGATTAGGTCTTAGTTAATTTAAATCAAATTTAATTTGATTAGATCTGATTTTAATTTGATTTGGATTGGATTTCATTAATCTAATGGGATTGGACCTAACCCAATCTAAATAGGAATCCAATCTTGATTTGGATTTAGACCTAGACCTTGACCTAATCAAATAAGGAACTTAGCCACATGTCCCCATGCCTCTTAAGCCCTCACACCCCTATTTTCTAGGCGTTGAAGTGTTTCACAGTGAGAAAGGGAGGCATGAAAAAAATATTTCTCCATTGTTGAAAGTGTTTTGGAGAAAGTTGAATGTGTGGTTCTTGATAAAAAATCCCTGACACAAGTCCATCATTATGTGCTACTTCATAATGACATAATACCTCAGTATATATTGATTTATTTCATTGTCATCATATAATATTCCTAATTAATGAATTAATTTTTTTTTGTAGCAATTTTTTGGTTGCTCAAAGATGAGCAAACCACAGCATTCGACCTAACCAAAGGATTGAGCAATGATGATTGATCAAGTTATTTTCTAAATGACTTTTTAAATAGATTAGTCATCTATATGAGGGAAAGGATTAATTTTGGAGCATATTTATAAGCATGAAATAATACATTAATAATTTTATCATGATTTTTAGATACCAATGATGATGGAGAGTAACTATTCAGAGGAATTAATTACCATTGCTCAAGGTCCTAACAATATTGTGAATAAATATAATGGTTTCATCATTAATAGATTTAAATTTCATACAAAAAAATATGAAAATTTTAGAAAAATTCAGAATAGTGGCATCATGGTGGAAGTAGGTTGGAAGACTTATTATAGTATACTTACGAATATTTTTAAGTTAGATTATTATGAAAAATTTAAAGTTATATTATTTTGATGTAACTGGATGGATATAAACTCACGAAGGGGCTTAAAACAAGATATGAATAGATTTACATTTATAAATTTTTCAAGACTGATGATACATACTGATGTGCTATTAAAGAATAATCTATTTATTTTTTCATCTCAAGCTCATCAAGTTTTTTTTTATATAAGACTCAAAAGATAAGGAATGAGCTATTGTGGTAAGGACACCTAAGACTTATACAATATGAGAAAAAGATTAGAAGTAGAGGATGATGAGACTTATATGCAGTCTATGCCTTATGATTTTACATCGACTGATGATTTAAATATAACAAGCTTGGTTAATTAGGATGGATATTGAAAGAGAAAATATTGATTGATTTTTAATTAATAAGAGATTTAAGATATATACATTTATTATATTATCATGTTCATTTCGTAGATCTTGCTTCTTATTAGCAATTTAATTAGTATTATATTTATCATTTCATAATTTATGTTAATTGATTTTTGTTTCTATTTGTGAATGTTGGTGACATCATGTCTTGACACAGACGATTCGATGATATAGAGTTACATACTTCCCACGGTGGATTGTCTTTTGATTAGTCCAAATAGTCGAGGCAACTACAGTAGTTTGAGGCCAGTCCTTCATCATTTGCATAGCATTCTAATGTCAGTCATTCTTTATCCATGCAACAGCCCGAGTCATAGCAAGATCCTCCTGCTGTGAAGGATCTTATTATGCATGAGATACATATCCTGGATATTTTAATAGAACTATAATATATTTATAACTACTAAGATTTAAGTACTAATTTTTGTTGATTGATTTTTAATATTAATTTTCATTTTGTCTTTTTTGTAGATGCATTCATGAGAGCATAGATTAGACATGGATCCACATGGGCTAGAGATATTTGTTATTTAGTTGAGGGTGAGAGGTTCATCATTTGATGCAATCAGATGGGTAGCTCATCAACAAGGTGACTAGATTATTAATGAGCTTCTTTGGTACTATTGCACGAAAGGGTCAACTTTGTCCTTTGAATTATCCTAGATGGAATAATATGCTTTATGCATATAAGCTTCAAATTGTGCAATTAGTAAAGATAAAAAGATAACTTAATAATTTATGTTAATTTGTTTATACTTAATTAATTATGTTGTTTAATATTTGAATATCCTTCATTGCTTTGTTGTAGAGTAAATTTATACTCCTTCCAAATAGCAATGAATGGGTGTTGAAGTCCTGATAGAATCAAGATGCTGTTGTTAAGACACCATGATTATCAATCAAATTTCGACTTCAATAAAAATTAAAAATATATAAAAAATAGTGAGTCAGATCGAATCCACAGAGAAAGCAGGATTTTGATTTGAAATCTTTGATTTTACATAAAGAAAATAAATTTTTGGAGAAAGCAATTTAAGTCGGAAACAAAAATTAAAAGTACAAAAAATAAATCGGGTACTAAGATCTACTAACTAGATCCTAGCATCTACTTGCAATAAAAATAAATAACAAAAATTTAAAGTGCATAAAAATAAATCGGGTACTAAGATCTACTAATTAGATCCTAGCATCTACGTGTAAAAAAATAAAAGACAGGAATTTAAAGTGCAGGAAAATAAATTTTGTATTAATTGAAATTGAAATTCAAGTACAAAGAATTTAAAAGAAACAATAAAAATAAAACTGTAATAAGGATCTGAAGTTGATCAGCCAAGCCTCGTCGGGAAGATGGTTGATGACCTCTCCATCTTCCGTCGTACTCCGTAGAGCGAACCGGCTTTTCTCCTTCTTTTCTTTGGGTCTCTAAAGCTATTTTATTTTTTTTATTTTTTTCTATACTTTCCACTCAATTTTTCTTCTCTCAAAGCTTATTCCCGGACCCTCTATTTATAAATGAATTTTTCATGATTTTTTGATAGGAAAAGGAGTCCTAAAACCCTTAGAAATCGTATAAATCTCCTTAGGAATATTTCTGGCCGTCGGATCAGCTTCGGACCGCCCAGATCTGCTCAAAAATCAGAGTTATAATCCTTATCAGGGTCGGATCAAATGTCAGCCGTCCGATCTGGGTTCTGATGAAGTTCTGGCCGTCGGATCGCGCAAAAGAGTCCTTAACACAGTCGGGAGTGATAACAGCCATTGGATCGCGTGATGGATTGCTTCTGAGCCGTCGGATCGCGCAAAAGAGTCCTATACAAAGTCGGCAACGAGTCTGAACCGTCGGATCTGGGTCGGATTGAATCTCAGCCGTTGGATCGTGCCCAAGATCTTATTCTCACTGTGAACCGCGCCAGTGGACCGCGTAACTATTTCTGTGGACCGTGCCCTGGCTCTGTGGACCGATCGACCGGTCCACCGTACACCGGAGGCTATTTTCGTTGTTTTTTAAGGTATTTTAGCTCCGTTTTTGCTTTGATTTTCTCCTGAAAAATTAAAAAAAATATGCATTAAATTTCTCAAAAATTTTTCTTCATTTTGGTACTTAAATTACTCAATTAAATTAACATCTATTTTTTTATAAATATATCTAATTTCATATTTTTTTACAAAAATATTTTATTTTTCAAAAAAATTCAATAAATTCATGAAATTAAGATTTTTAAGAAGATGTTAGCACCATAAATTACCAAAAATATCTTCAATAAATATAAAAATAAACTACTTATCACACTCTCCAACTTGAACTTTGCTCGTCCTCGAGTAAAGAAAGAATTTAGAATTAAGTACCGTTTAACTTAAAGTTTTGAATTTCATCAAATAATTTTCAAAAGATCATTGATGTTCAGTAGAGTGTAAATGAGGTATGTCATTGGAGTATTAATACTAGTCAATATGAGAGTTAAACTAAGAACACTAAATTTTTTCTCTGAACTTTTCTAAATTATCTCTACCTTTATCTCCAAATTATTAACTTTCATATGGACAAGTATATTGTTACTTCTGTCCTTCATTTATTGATTTTTTTTTTGTTAACGTTGTACCGCTATTGAGTGTCTTAACCCCTTAAACTTTCTGTTTGACCCATGTAGCGAGTTTTCAGTCAATGACTCTCAAACCAAATGGCTTTAGGGCACTAGGTATAAAATACCCCTCGAACCTACTTGCTCTAATCAAACAGGCTACGAGTTAAAACTAGCTTTACAACAAAGCTTCTTTGCCCTTCATACCTTTTGATGCGAAACTCAATGCTTGCTTAGGCAAAGAGGCTCGGTTACTCAGCATTAGTACTTGAAAACTTTTTTTTTTAAATATATGAAGAAATATATAGTTACTCTACACAAATCCATAGAAAGTAAACTCTTCTTTGATGCTGGTAGAAAAATTTAGAAATGAAAACTATTTAAGTTCTAAACTTAACTCTTTATTGAGTTTTCTTAATATTTGATCCCTCAATATCTTACAAACTCTCTGATCTGTACATCATTTTTTTTTTTTAAAATACTTGGTTTAACTCGATTCTTAAGTATAATCAGATATTTAAATACTAAATACTAACTTACTTGAGAACTTTAAAAATAAAAATTTTTATTCTTCCCCCCAACTTAATCAACATTGTCCTGAATGGAGTAGAAAAAATGAACGGTGCATGTAAAGAGAAAGAAAAGGAGGGATATAACCTGATCCATAAGTCTTTTTAAAACTAATTCTCCCCTCAACTTAGCCAAGATTATTTTCAGATCCCTATAAAAGACACAAAGCAAGACTCGATTATCCTAAATAAAATGCAAAAGAAAGTAAAGACAAAAGCCAAAATTGAAAACTTGAAAACTGGATTGCCTCCTAGGAAGCGCTAAGTTTACCGTCTTCAGCCAGACCATCCTGATTCTCTATCCCGTGTCAAATATTGGATTGACAAATTTCAATGGTTTTGGATTGCCAATCTTATGAAGATGGTCTATAATAAATTTCAGTAGTTTGTTGCCAATCTTCAGAAAGTATTTCACATCCTCATGTTTAATTTTAAAATGATAATTCATAAATCCATTCACAGACCTTTGTTTATCGAGAATTTCTTCTATTTGTTCTTCTATAATGCTCATGAATTGAGTTTTTGGGTTAGGAGTTAAGTTTGAAGTAATGGGTGCTGAAAGGGTGTCTTTTGATTTTAAATATGTGTACTCAGATGTGACCAAAGATAATTTTAATTCTGAAGGAGATAGTAATTCTAAAGTGGAAGAACTAGCTTCTAAGGCTGAAGGGAATGAGACTCTTGATGGATATATCTTGGATAACTCATCCACTCTCTTCTTTTCTTCACTTAGATCAGCATCAGTACTAAGCTCAGGTTCTTCTGTTGGGTTAGTCTCAGTACCAATCTCTTCTTCTAAATTCTCTTTTTGGCTAGCATCAGTACTAGCCTCACTCACCTGGTCTTGATATGAGTCCTTAAGAATTCTATCACTTTTAAGCTCAAAAATTATATTGTCACTTTTAAATTGGGGATTCTTAGGTGGGACATTAGATTGATGACTAGGTCCAGGTGATTGATGGATGGGTGGGTCATTTTCAAAATTTGATATTGGTTCGTTTAATAATTGATCTAGTTCTCTCCTCATAGAAGATTCAGCTAATTGACTTTTTTGTACTTCTAACCTGATGAGGGATTGCTGTTGGGTCATAATCATTTGTTGAAGTTGGTTCAATCTATCATCAGTTAGATTAGTCTGTTGAGGAGGTGGGTATAACGGTTGATTGTAATAGGATGGCTGGATAGGTTGACTAGGTTGACCACTATTATAGGCATAATTTTGGTATTGGAGCCCATTCTGAAAGTTCTGAACAGAAAAAATTTGGGTCTGAGCCTGAGTCTGTTGGGGTCTCCAAGAAAAATTAGGATGGTTCCTCCAATCTTGGTTATATGTATTTAAGAATGGGTCATTGACAGGATTGGAGTAACCTTGAGCAGTTTGAACTTGTTCTTGAATGAAAGGTGAAAACTGTACAGCCGTGGGACATTCGCTACATGATGGGCCGGGCTAGTACAGATAGAACAAATCTCCTGATAATTAGATGGTGTGTATTGTGCAGGAGATTGTTGACCTAATGCTAGGAACTGATCAAATTTCTGGGCAAGAAGGTTGACTTTATCTAATCTTTGGGCTATTAGGTTCAAATAGACGTCAGAACTAGAGTCAGAATATTTGATCCTATAGAATGATGAAAACATCGATGGGTTATAGGTGAAAGGAATAAAATATTCTTTCATCTGTCTAGGTGGTTCTTAGAATTTCTAGCCATTTGATTATCATGTTTAGCATGGATCAGTCGTTCAATTTCAGAATTAGGTTCAACTAGGTCAGAAAAAATTATACTGTGCATGTATTAGTGCAAACCCTATTATGTGTGTTGTTAAGAATTTTTTTTTTTTTTTTTTAAGAAGAAGGAGGAGAAAAAGAAGAGAAAAGAAAGAAAGAGAAAAGTTTTAAAGGTGAGATCCTTAAGAAAAACCTTAGACCTAAAGACGTAAGATGAGAAGAATTAGTTGTGGTTAAGTGTTAATTGCCATCAAGTTAGCAAACAATTAAACCTAGACACCTATTGGTTTCTTAGACCTAATAGTTTGATGTAGAGTGGCTTAGTCTAGATACAAATTGGGTTTGTTCTCACTTCCTTCAACTAGCCAGGTAAGAGGTGAGATCGTGGGGGTCCTCCCGTTGCTTGCCTTAGACACCAATTGAATTGATCAGGTGAGCTAACGGAACCAATTAAATAACCACGAGTTCACTTAGGCAAAGCCTTTGTAACCTCTAGCCTTAGACACTAGTTTCAAGGGTGAGTTCGAACTTACTTTGCACTTGACTTCACCACTATATTCAAACTGAACTCAATTGATCTTAGGGGTCAACGTCTACTTGATTTTAGTTAGGTTTGGGTTAATGTGGGATGCTGGTTGGTTGTTTTTGGGCCAAAGGAGGGTGATGAAATCTCCACCTTATCTTGTTATGGGTGTTGCCTTTAAATTGATTTGAGATGAATATGCACAACCAATTTTAAACAAGGAGTTCTATGCAACTAAATTAGATGCATTAAACTAATGAAACTTGAAAGCTTACCTTGTCTCCAGCGATCACCAAAAATAAATCTACAATGATGAATGCTCCTAAAAATTAAGTTTTTACTCTTGTCATGCAATTTTTATTAGATTTATGTGGATGATTTTTAGGTTAATTAAAAAAAATAGTAATTAATACTAAAAAAATAATTAAGGCTAGGGTTAGGATTGATCTCACCAAGCAAAATTGGAAGCTTTCTATCTCTTTTTTTGAATTTTTTAAATTTTTTTTCTGCACAAAAAAAAATAGAAAAGTTAGTAAGTTATATTTATAAGAAAATCAAAGAAATTAAATATTAAAATTTGTGCCTTCCCCGACAACGGTGCCAAAAATTGATAGGATCAAGATGCTGTCGTTAAGACACCGTGATTATCAATCAAATTCTGACTTCAATAAAAATTAAAAATATATGAAAAATAGTGAGTCGGATTGAATCCACAGAGAAAGCAGGATTTTGATTTGAAATCTTTGATTTTACAAAAAGAAAATAAAATTTTGGAGAAAGCAATTTAAGTCAGAAACAAAAATTAAAAGTGCGAAAAATAAATCGGGTACTAAGATCTACTAACTAGATCCTAGCATCTACTTGCAATAAAAATAAATAATAAAAATTTAAAGTGCATAAAAATAAATCGGATACTAAGATCTACTAATTAGATCCTAGCATCTACGTGCAAAAAAATAAAAGACAAGAATTTAAAGTGCAGGAAAATAAATTTTATATTAATTGAAATTAAAATTCAAGTACAAGGAATTTAAAAGAAACAATAAAAATAAAACTGTAACAAGGATCTGAAGTTGATCAGCCAAGCCTCATCGAAAAGATGGTTGATGACCTCTCCGTCTTCCGTCGTACTCTGTAGAGCGAATCGGCTTTTCTCCTTCTTTTTCTTGGGTCCTTAAAGCTATTTTATTTTTATTTATTTTTTTCTATACTTTTTACTCAATTTTTCTCCTCTCAAAGCTTATTCCCGGACCCTCTATTTATAGATGAATTTTTTATGATTTTTTGGTAGGAAAAGGAGTCCTAAAACTCTTAGAAATCGTATAAATCTCCTTAGGAATATTCCTGGCCGTCGGATCAGCTTCGGACCGCCCAGATCTGCTCAAAAATCAGAGTTATAATCCTTATCAGGGTCGGATCAAATGTCAGCCGTCCGATCTGGGTTCTGATGAAGTTTTGGCCGTCGGATCGCGCAAAGAGTCCTTAACACAGTCGGGAGTGATAACAACCGTTGGATCGCGTGATGGATTGCTTCTGGGCCATCGAATCGTGCAAAAGAGTCCTATTCAAAGTCGGCAACGGGTCTGAACCGTCGGATCTGGATCGGATTGAATCTCAACCGTTGGATCACGCCCAAGATCTTATTCTCACTGTGAACCGCGCCTGTGGACTGCGTAACTATTCCTGTGGACCGCGCCCTGGCTCTGTGGACCGACCGACCGGTCCACCGTACACCGGAGGCTATTTTCTTTATTTTTTAAGGTATTTTAGCTCCATTTTTGCTTCGATTTTCTCCTGAAAAATTAAAAAAAATATGCATTAAATTTCTCAAAAATTTATCTTCATTTTGGTGCTTAAATTATTCAATTAAATTAACATCTATTTTTTTATAAATATATCTAATTTCATATTTTTTTTCAAAATCACTTTATTTTTTAAAAAAATTCAATAAATTCATGAAATTAGGATTTTTAAGAAGATGTTAGCACCATAAATTACCAAAAATACCTCCAATAAATACAAAAATATACTACTTATCATACTACCCAACTTGAACTTTGCTCGTCCTCGAGTAAAGAAAGAATTTAGAATTAAGTACCGTTTAACTTAAAGTTTCAAATTTCATCAAATAATTTTCAAAAGATCATTGATGTTCAGTAGAGTGTAAATGAGGTATGTCATTGGGGTATTAATACTAGTCAATATGAGAGTTAAACTAAGAATACTAAACTTTTTCTCTGAACTTTTTCAAATTATCTCTACCTTTATCTCCAAATTATTAACTTTCATATGGACAAGTATATTGTTACTTCTGTCCTTCATTTATTGATTTTTTTTTTTAACGTTGTACCACTATTGAGTATCTTAACCCCTTAAGCTTTCTATTTGACCCATGTAGCGAGTTTTTAGTCAATGACTCCCAAACCAGATGGCTTTAGGACACTAGGTATAAAATACCCCTCGAACCTACTTGCTCGAATCAAACAGGCTACGAGTTAAAACTAGCTTTACAATAAAATTTCTTTGCCCTTCATACCTTTTGATGCGAAACTCAATGCTTGCTTAGGCAAAGAGGCCCGGTTACTCAGCATGAAGTACTTGAAATTTTTTTTTTAAATATATGAAGAAATATATAGTTACTCTACACAAATCCATAAAAAGTAAACTCTTCTTTAATGCTGGTAGAAAAATTTAGAAATAAGAATTATTTAAGTTTTAAACTTAACTCTTTATTGAGTTTTCTTAATATTTGATCCCTCAATATCTTACAAACTCTCTGATCTATACATCAATTTTTTTTTTTTTAAAATACTTGATTTAACTTGATTCTTAAGTATAATCAGATGCTTAAATACTAAATAGTAACTTACTTGAGGATTTTAAAAATAAAATTTTTTATTCTTTCCCCCAACTTAATCAACATTGTCCTCAATGGAGTAGAAAAAATGAACGGTGCATGTAAAGAGAAAGAAAAGGAGAGATATCACCTGATCCATAAATCTTTTTAAAACTAATTCTCTCCTCAACTTAGCCAAGATTATTTTCAGATCCCTATAAAAGACACAAAGCAAGACTCGATTATCCTAAACAAAATGCAAAAGAAAGTAAAGACAAAAGCCAAAATTGAAAACTTGAAAACTGGGTTGCCTCCTAGGAAGCGCTAAGTTTACCATCTTCAACCAGACCATCCTGATTCTCTATCCCGTGTCAAATATTGGATTGATAAATTTCAATGGTTTTGGATTGTCAATCTTATGAAGATGGTCTATAATAAATTTCAGTAGTTTGTTGCCAATCTTCAGAAAGTATTTCACATCCTCATGTTTAATTTTAAAAAGATAATTCATAAACCCATTCACAGACCTTTGTTTATCGAGAATTTCTTCTATTTGTTCTTCTATAATGCTCATGAATTGAGTTTTTGGGTTAGGAGTTAAGTTTGAAGTAATGGGTGCTGAAAGGATGTCTTTTGATTTTAAACATGTGTACTCAGATGTGACCAAAGATAATTTTAATTCTGAAGGAGATAGTAATTCTAAAGTGGAAGAACTAGCTTCTAAGGCTGAAGGGAATGAGACTCTTGATGGATATATCTTGGATAACTCATCCACTCTCTTCTTTTCTTCACTTAGATCAGCATCAGTACTAAGCTCAAGTTCTTCTATTGGGTTAGTCTCAGTAAGAATCTCCTCTTCTAAATTTTCTTTTTGGCTAGCATCAGTACTAGCCTCACTCACCTGGTCTTGATATGAGTCCTTAAGAATTCTATCACTTTTAAGCTCAAAAATTATATTGTCACTTTCAAATTGGGGATTCTTAGGTGGGACATTAGATTGATGACTAGGTCCAGGTGATTGATGGATGGGTGGGTCATTTTCAAAATTCGATATTGGTTCGTTTAATAATTGATCTAGTTCTCTCCTCATAGAAGATTCAGCTAATTGACTATTTGTACTTCTAGCTTGATGAGGGATTGCTGTTGGATCATAATCATTTATTGAAGTTGGTTCAATCTATCATCAGCTAGATTAGTCTGTTGAGGAGGTGGGTATAACGGCTGATTGTAATAGGATGGCTGGATAGGTTGACTAGGCTGACCACTATTATAGGCATAATTTTGGTATTGGAGCCCATTCTGAAAGTTTTGAATAGAAAAAATTTGGGTCTAAGCTTGAGTCTGTTGGGGTCTCCAAGAAAAATTAGGATGGTTCCTCCAATCTTGGTTATATGTATTTAAGAATGGGTCATTGACAGGATTGGAGTAACCTTAAGCAGTTTGAACTTGTTCTTGAATGAAAGGTGAAAACTGTACAGCCGTGGGACATTCGCTCACATGATAGGCCGGGCTAGTACAGATAGAACAAATCTCCTGATAATTAGGTGGTGTGTATTGTGCAGGAGATTGTTGACTTAATGCTAGAAATTGATCAAATTTCTGGGCAAGAAGGTCGACTTTATCTAATCTTTGGGCTATTAGGTTCAAATCAACCTCAGAACTAGAGTCAGAATATTTGATCCCATAGAATGATGAAAACATCGATGGGTTATAGGTGAAAGGAATAAAATATTTCTTCATTTGTCTAGG
Organism: Elaeis guineensis; assembly: GCF_000442705.2. Lineage (NCBI taxonomy): Eukaryota > Viridiplantae > Streptophyta > Magnoliopsida > Arecales > Arecaceae > Elaeis > Elaeis guineensis. The sequence continues at coordinate 14,809,337 of NC_025999.2, read as the reverse complement.
TGGTTCTTAGAATTTCTAGCCATTTGATTATCATGTTTAGAGTGGATCAGTCATTCAATTTCATAATTAGGTTCAACTAGGTTAGAAAAAATTATACCGTGCATGTATTAGTGCAAACCCTATTATGTGTGTTGTTAAGAATTTTTTTTTTTTTAAGAAGAAGAAGGAGAAAAAGAAGAGAAAAGAAAGAAAGAGAAAAGTTTTAAATGTGAGATCCTTAAGAAAAACCTTAGACCTAAAGACGTAAGATGAGAAGAATAAGTTGTGGTTAAGTGTTAATTGCAATCAAGTTAGCAAACAATTAAACCTAGACACCTATTGGTTTCTTAGACCTAATAGTTTGATGTAGAGTGGCTTAGTCTAGATACAAATTGGGTTTGTTCTCACTTCCTTCAACTAGCCAGATAAGAGGTGAGATCGTGGGGGTCCTCCCGTTACTTGCCTTAGACATCAATTGAATTGGCCAGGTGAGCTAACGGAACCAATTAAATAACCACAAGTCCACTTAGGCAAAGCCTTTGTAACCTCTAGCCTTAGACACTAGTTTCAGGGATGAGTTCGAACTTACTTTGCACTTGACTTCACCACTATACTCAGACTGAACTCAATTGATCCTAGGGGTCAACGTCTACTTGATTTTAGTTAGGTTTGGGTTAATGTGGGATGTTGGTTGGTTGTTTTTGGGCCAAAAGAGGGTGATGAAATCTCTACCTTATCTTGTTATAGGTTTTGCCTTTAAATTGATTTGAGATGAATATGCACAACCAATTTTAAACAAGGAGTTCTATGCAACTAAATTAGATGCATGAAACTAATGAAACCTGAAAGCTTACCTTGTCTCCAGCGATCACCAAAAATAAATCTACAATGATGAATGCTCCTAAAAATTAAGTTTCTACTCTTGTCATGCAATTCTTATTAGGTTTTTGTGGATAATTTTTAGGTTAATTAAAAAAATAGTAATTAATACTAAAAAATTAGTTAAGGCTAGGGTTAGGATTGATCTCACCAAGCAAAATTGGAAGCTTGCTATCTTTTTTTTTGAATTTTTCAAATTTTTTTTCTACACAAAAAAAAATAAAAAAGTTAGTAAGTTATATTTATAAGAAAATCAAAGAAATCAAATATTAAAATTGGTGCCATCCCTGGCAACGGTGCCAAAAATTGATAGGATCAAGATGCTGTCGTTAAGACACCATGATTATCAATCAAATTCTGACTTCAATAAAAATTAAAAATATATAGAAAATAGTGAGTCGGGTCAAATCCACAGAGAAAGCAGGATTTTGATTTGAAATCTTTGATTTTACAAAAAAAATAAAATTTTGGAGAAAGCAATTTAAGTCGGAAACAAAAATTAAAAGTGCAAAAAATAAATCGGGTACTAAGATCTACTAACCAGATCCTAGCATCTACTTGCAATAAAAATAAATAACAAAAATTTAAAGTGCATAAAAATAAATTGGATACTAAAATCTACTAATTAGATCCTAGCATCTACGTGCAAAAAAATAAAAGACAGGAATTTAAAGTGCAAGAAAATAAATTTTGCATTAATTGAAATTAAAATTTAAGTACAAGAAATTTAAAAGAAACAATAAAAATAAAACTGTAACAAGGATCTGAAGTTGATCAGCCAAGCCTCGTCGGGAAGATGGTTGATGACCTCTCCGTCTTCCATCGTACTCCGTAGAGCGAACCGACTTTTCTCCTCCTTTTCCTTGGGTCCCTAAAGCTATTTTATTTTTTTTATTTTTTTTATACTTTTCACTCAATTTTTCTCCTCTCAAAGCTTATTCCCGAACCTCCTATTTATAGATGAATTTTTCATGATTTTTTGGTAGGAAAAGGAGTCCTAAAATCCTTAGAAATGATATAAATCTCCTTAGAAATATTCCTAGCCGTCGGATCAGCTTCGGACCGTCCAGATCTGCTCAAAAATCAGAGTTATAATCTTTATCAGGGTCGGATCAAATGTCAGCCATCCGATCAGGGTTCTGATGAAGTTCTGGCCGTCGGATCGTACAAAAGAGTCCTTAACACAGTCAGGAATGATAACAGCCATTGGATCGTGTGATGGATTACTTCTGGGCCGTCGGATCGCGCAAAAGAGTCCTATTCAAAGTCGGCAACGGGTCTGAACCGTCGAATCTGGATCGGATTGAATCTCAGCCATTGGATCGTGCCCAAGATCTTATTCTCACTGTGAACCGTGCCTGTGGAATGCGTAACTATTTCTGTGGACCGCGCCCTGGTTCTGTGGACCGATCGACCGGTCCACCGTACACTGGAGGCTATTTTCTTTATTTTTTCGGATATTTTAGCTCCGTTTTTGCTCCGATTTTCTCCTGAAAAATTAAAAAAAATATGCATTAAATTTCTTAAAAATTTCTCTTCATTTTGATGCTTAAATTACTCAATTAAATTAACATCTATTTTTTTTATAAATATATCTAATTTCATTTTTTTTTTCAAAATCACTTTATTTTTTAGAAAAATTCAATAAATTCATGAAATTAGGATTTTTAAGAAGATGTTAGCACCATAAATTACCAAAAATACCTTCAATAAATATAAAAATATACTACTTATCAAGTCCCTTAATCAAAAATGGAAAGAATTTAAGGTAATGCTAAAGAGAACTACAAGAGAGAGGGTTGGGCAGAGGGTGATGTTGCTCGTATCTATCCTCTTAATGTAGATCCTCATCAATGGAGGAAGCTTGTCCATTATTGGTTCTCTGAGAAGGGACAAGTAATTGTATGCATTCATCATATATCTTATGTTATATTAATTACTAGTGTATATAATTTAGATATATATAAGATATATTGCACTGTTTATTTTATTTTGTAGGCATATTTTGATATTGATAGAGTTGCACAAGTAGCTCAATGTATTCCTCATACATCAGGATTTAAGATCTATGCACGATGCAGACAAGAATATGTATGCTTTTTTTCAAAATATTTGGCATATCACAAACCTTTTTAGACTAATTTGATGTATATACGATCCTCATGCTTCATATTAAAACTACATATCATGTATCATATATCATGATATGTATAAGTTTGATTGAAACTCTTATAGCTTGTCAATTCAAATTTATGGATTATATATTTTATAAAATTTATGTTTTTTGTAAATGGATGACCATGGGAGGGAGCCTAGTTAGGTGGAGTTTTACATAACGACTCATGTTCATCGAGATGATCGTTTTATTACTTACGAGTCGAGAGATATATTTGTATGTATTTATAATCATTCAATGCTACGATTTATATTTTTATTTATTTTTGTGTTTGTTTGCATGGACTTGGTTTTGAAGTTACTATTATCTTTCTCCTTGTAAGGTCTTGATAAGTTATATAGAGAATGCAGTAACCACTCAAACACGACCAAAGGGAGGTAGTTGCGCTGGGTTTCACCCCTCCAACTCCCATTTATTTACCAAAAAAACCATTCAAACACGACAAAAAGATCTCAAGCAATATTTTTTCACCTGCAGAAGTTCTTGCTGCACCAAAGTTTTTGGTTAATCTATTTATTTTAGTGGCCTTTTCCCTTTGTTTTTGAAATTCACTTTCTGCTTATTTTGAATTTTTCAAGATCTGATTTTGCTGTCAAACTGTAAAGAATTCATATGAGGAACTTCAGGAAAATGCTATCCTGGAACGTTATAGATGTCAGGACAAGAAATGCAATGGCTTCTTGCTTCTTGAGTCAGGTTAGTCCAACAATGACCTATCTAAACTGTGTTAACTAATGAAATATCTTCTTTATTCAAAATTTCATTTTAATGCTTTATGTCAAATGTTTCACTGAGTGCTTTATGCAGAAAAAATGGTTTTCGATGCCAGCAATGTGTACAGAACAAAAACAACACGTCCATTTTTGCATCTGATAATCTACATTTTTATATTTGTATACTTCACATTTGAAATAGACAATCTCTTTTCCTCTCTGTTGGAAATTTATTGTTGTTTGTCTATTGATGCAAATCTATTCATAAGTGATTTTTGATACTTGTGCAGATCTTGATGGAGCTAAAAGACTGAAGAAGTGCCTTAACATATTGTATATCTTTAGGCTGTTCCTCATTATTGTGTCTCCATAAGATTTGTGCGGTGTGGGTGCAACTGTTTATCGCAATTGTATATGTGATACATCTCCCTTCTGTTATATGTTGCGTCGAATATCCTCCATCCTTCCCAAATTCTATTATATGTTGCCAACCAGTTCTTTATCATCTACCTAGTTAAAAGGAAGACTAGAAGGTGGACAGCCATATACTCCAGCATGTTTCACGTATCACTGCTATGGTTCATAATGCTGCAAGGGGTATCACAGTTCCACTGAGCTTACCAGCTATTTGGAATTCCTTGCAGCAACTGCTACAAGATATGGATGGTGCTAATGAAGTGTCTATTGAAGGTGCATTTTTAAGTTCTTAATCAATGGGGTGTTGAAGGAGGGGGGAGATTCTTATGTCACTTCATGGTGGAGTGCAATGCAGAGTACCAGCTGTAAGCCTTTTCCTATCTTCTGTCAATACATTGCATTTACTTCTTATCCACAAAAAAATTTATTGAATTTTAGGTTTTCGTCCATGCTCAAAGGGAAGGTGTGGATTCTTTCTTTTCACAGGTTTGAGACATCTGCAGCCCTTGTCTTTTTATTTATTTGTCTGCCTATCTTTTTGTGCAGAATGTGGGCGCTTCATCATTTTTTTAGGGTGAGGTGCTGAAGATTTTTTTTTTTGATTTATTAAAATACATCTAATTTTAGTAAAAAAAAAATTGGCTATGAAATTGACAAATGAAATTGGCAGCATGTCTTTATGTTAGCACTGCCTGGAAAATCCACATTATTTCCAATTCATATATTTAGATATTTACTTTGTGTGAGTGCACCATTGTTAAATCAGATTTTTACTGCTTTGGGTGTATGAGATATATTTTTACAAAGTTTATTGCTTTAGATTTTTGAGTGCACATTGTATGTTCATAATATAAGAACTTTGGCTTCTTTGATTTTTGATTAGCCTAATTTTATAACAAGACAACTAGAGCACGAAAGACTTGACAAAAATGGGTTTTGGTGCATGGAAGATAGATTGCAGCATAGCTTGTTGTTAACCTTAGTTTTCCCTTTCTCTTCCCTTTGGTGGTTTTCTCCCTCCAACGGACGACAAACGATGGTTGGCCAAGCCCCCCTCTCTCTCTTTCTCACTCCTCTTCGCCAGTCTCTTTTGGCGGTGGATGGCGGATGGTTGGGTCGGGCCCAGTCCGCTTTCTTTCCCTTCTCTTGTCCTTTGTATGGATTATTGCCAGGCTTCATCAGTCGCTAGCAAGGTTTGGTCAACGACGCTCTTCTCTTTGCTGTGATGGTTGACGATGTTTTTCCTTTAGTGCTCCTTTTCTCTCAAGATGTGGTGGTCACCGATGTTTTTCTTCGACGATCGATGTTGATCCATTCTAGCAGCGACTTATTAGAGTTTCTCTTTTTTGAAATTTAAATTTCAAAATTTTTTGAATGTTGCTGGTCAGGGAATTTAAAATTTGATTTTTGGTGTTGTTGGGTGGGTAGGGATTCCCTTTCACTCTTGTTTTTATGTACTCTCTTTCTTTAATAAATTTTGGTGACTATGTACTATGTGCAGTATTCTCCTTTTGTATCAAAAAAAAACCTTTGTTTTCCATAGTTGCAGTAACATGAATGATTAATTTCTTCTTGCAATTGCTAAAATGTGGGATTTAGATGTTTGATATCTCTTCCTGCTGCCTTGCCCACAAGGTTTCATGGTGAGCCTTTCTCTTTCACGAGGCTGTCTTAGGTTGGAAACTGATACAAATATAAAGGTTTATGCCAGGTTGAGAGCTGGTTCTGAGACATTTCTTTAATTTGAATATATCTTGATTCATGTAGTGTAAACCCATATGAATGGAACATGGCCTGTATTCATATAGTGTAAACCCACACCACACAAAGTACCACAGGTTTCCTATTTTTGACCGTGCTGGTAAATTGGTATGCAACTTGAACCTCATTATATTCAGTTTTCACATTTTCATTTACTTTGTTCTAATACATTTTTTGTATTAAAGATTGCTATAAGATGGAATGAGCTTCAAGCATTCACCATCAGGTGGTCATGCAACTGGTCTGCTCATCCTATTGCATTTCTGATATGTTAGGAGATCCATTGCAAGCCTACAATAAAGAGAGATCATAATTAGCCCCACATCTTAATTTATACCTTAACATTGTTTTCTGAAATATATATGATTGATTATATATGTGTTTCTTTTTTCTGGAAGACACTGAAGTTCCAACTCGAGGTACTCAACTATTCTTTCGGATTGGCTATTGGATGATGAATACATTGTTTTCAAAGCCATGAATGAGAAGCAATTTTTAGTTGTGCTATTTTTTTTATGCAAAATTTTTCATGTCATTTCTTATCATCTAATTTTTCTTAGGGTACTTTATATGGGGCTATTCTCTCAAATACACTTATCTTGCAGTTAAGTTGTTGCTGTCTGTAAACGATCAATTTGAGCTTAAGTGGAATGACTTGCAGGCAAAGCAAATAAATGATAACTGAGATATCTTCATATTTTATCCCATTTGTCCTTCATGAGACATTGCAGTGTCTATTGAAGAACACTGAGAGCTAAAGCTGCTAGTATTTGTGGAATTCAATTTTAGGTCTTCATGCCCCAGATTGGGCTATCTAATGTTATATAGTCTTTATTATGAAACAAGATAATGATTAAGTCATCCTTAATCATACTAGACCTGTGGTACTTTGTTCTCTGGATATATATTGATTATGATGTTACACAGTCTTTATTATATTTATGTTGGTGTTTAAATTTTTTTTATAAATTTTGGATAGATATAGGTATTATTATATAGATTATTTTCAGATTATGTGTCTTTTATTTTTTTTCAAATTTAGTAAATACCAATGCTTTAAAGCATTGTCAATGGTTACAAATTGCCGACGCTTATAAGCATCAGCAATTATTGTGAATTGATGATGTTTATAAGCATCGACATTAATAAATATACCAATGCTTTTGCTAGCATCGAAAACTATTCTAAACTTATCGATGCTTTCACAAAGTGTAGGCAATATTAGTTTCGACGCTTCATGTAATGATTCTTTTTCGATGTTTTGAAAAAGGATAGATTATTTTTTGTGATGCTTATAAGCATCAGGGATTGAGTATTTTTGCATTGGAATGTTCCATTATACTATAGTGAAAATAGCTGAACACCCCCACTCACTAAATCAACTATCCAGATTAACTAATTCTAGAATAAGTTGATTTTTCCTCCTCTGTTGTGGCTCTGAGGGAGACATTTGTTCCTAAATAGAGTGGAGTTTGTCCACAAGTAGCTTGCTTCATTTCATATGCAGCATATTAAAACTTTTTCTTTTTCTTTTTTCTGACAAAAAGCAAATTAATTAATGAGCAAATTAGTGGTTGTTTTCCTAGAATATATGTGCTACTCACTAATAGATCTGCTTATATACTATAAAACTAAATAACTTCTTCATGATATGTTGCTGATGATCATAAATCATTATTTTTCAGGCTTAGGGTTCATTATTCATCTTATGAGTGGTGCTTTTAGCACTGTGAACTTCAAGTTTGATATGTGAGAATTTACAGTCCATGGAGTTGAATATGAATCCCAATGGTGCCTTGTTTTGCCAGTTTGAATTTTGCTATAATCCATATTATAGCTCAAAGTGAAATTGAAAATGTGGATCCAAAATTTTTTTAGTTGTTCTCAGTTTCGATTCAATCTAAAGCAGTTGAGTTATGGTTCTCAGTCCATCCATCTACGACTTAAGTATTTTTTCCTATTTTCATTAAGATGATATGTGCCTTTTTTTCGGGGGGAGGGGGGTGGGGGGGTTGGGGGGCCGTGGGGTGGGTGGCGGTAGAGGGTTGCAGACTCAAAGGATATGCATATTTTAACCAAGTGGAGGATCTCATCTTTCTAAACTTTTTTCTAAAAAGATGGAAGCTTTATACATAAGCACCTATAGTTGTCTCAAATGAATCAAATTTACACATATATATTAGTTTTGTTTCTTCCTTTTTAGGTATAATATCAGTTAGATGGTTGATGCTTTTAGCATTTACATGACCCCAAAAATGTTGAAATAATATGAAGTGCCTTTCTGACAAACTTTTAATATGCATAGTTTTTTCTCAAAAAAATAATGGACATAAAGTTTGAACTCTTAGCAATTTTAGATATCCTTTTCATATATTTCTTATATCTCAAGACATATGAACCATGTGAGTAACTCAAGAATAGTTTTTTTTTTCTAACATCATGGATTTATGACATATTTGGGGTCACATTGATGTATACACTCTAAAGATGGTCATTTACTAAAGAATGACCAGAACTATGGAAATAGATGAGTCTCATAGCTAAATACATTTAGGTAAATAATGGTAAACAAGTTGCATGACTAATATTATTTGATAAATGAAACAATGCAAAGTTAAGTGCTTCTTGAGAAAACAACATTTTAGATGTTAAATCAATTCCTAAGAATATAAATCTAGAGCATTCATGAGATTAAATTAAAAGACATGAGAAATGGTTGATAAAAACAATAGAAAACCATTTGGAGCCCTAGTGCAGGATAATGTCTATGCAATAGTCTCCTGTCTACCCATAGTTTCTTTGAATCCACATGAGGAGCATTTTCCACAAGAGTATATATCCAGTCTTGGCTTTTATAATAATGCAGTAATGTAGATGACTTTTGCAAGTCTACCATGAACTATTAAATAGAAATTGATATTGTCTCAAACATGCAACAAACCAAGAATAAGCTCAAGAACAAAGAAAGTAATCCTACCAACTATACTCTTTGAGAAATGAAAAAGCAAGTCCTATCAACCTTCAATCTAAGCATTTCTTTCTATCATAAGTTCCTAAGTTAGTTGCCAGATTAGTTGGTGAGCTGGCCCATCCATGGTGGTGGTAGCATTCCTATTTGCTCTTGAACTATCTCGAATAGAGGTGGTAGCATGTGGTACCCTCCGGCCACCTCCTGCTCTAGCCCCTATCAGTGGTCTCACCACCATTTGTCCAAACACTAATCTTTGGCTAGATTCCCCTTCGCAGTCTTCGCATTGATCCTTGGATATTAATGTAAGTCCCATTACGGATCAGGAGATAGTCTTTCAGAGCCGCACAATTTCCTTCGAGGGATTCAAGGAGCTTGCGAAGTTAAAATCGTTAGGCCTCTTCGAGGGCAAGCATCCCCTTGATCTCCTTTTTCTTTGCATACAACTCTCCATTAGCTTATTGCTGGCATGCAAAAAATTCTACTTCAGCTATGGTCTGACATCTCTCTACTTCCTTCTCTTTCCCATAGAGTGCAGCTTTAGCAATCTTCTGCTTCTTAATTATATGGCTTACAATTGGCTACTTGAACCTATAATTGAAAATATTTGGTAATTCAAAAGATATGTTTTAATAGTCTATATCTTCGGAAACTTATCCTCTCTTTTGCTCAAACAACAAGGGTAATGAAGGGAGCCTGAAGGCTAATAAGCCACAACATTCAACAAAATTCCTTAATGTGTGGGACTTGAATTGAACGCAGACCCCACATCAAGAAGGGAAGAGCTAGGTGTGGCGTGGAAGTAAATCTAAATCAACATTCTCGCTGATTCATGTAATGAAAGAAAGATTAATCAATCAATATATAAATTGCATTTCATTTTTTGAAAATGTCCTATCTGATCTGAAACTAATTTCTAGAGCAGAAGCTATCGCTTATGTTTAATGGTTAACTAACTACTTAAATAACAAGACAACATGACTACAACCTTCTACTACTCTTCCAAATGAAAGCTAGTTAGATTAGTTAATTAAATAACAAGATACCATGACCAAAACTTCTTCTTCTCTTCCAAATGAAAAGCTAGTTAGTTAATATTAGTGAGCCGATATGCAAATTGTATGGCATTGTTTAAAAGTATACTGACAGGTGTGAAACTTATATAGCAAAAGCTATCACTTATTTTTAATGGTTAATTCAAATAACATGACCACATGACAAAAAATTGTTCTTGCTCTTCTAGGTGACGGATTTTTTGTGAAAGCTAGTTACAATAACCAGTCATAAAAATATTAAATCTTATCTTGAAAGACATATCGAAGGAGACCTTTGAAAACATGTTTAACTCATGGAAAAAAGTCTAATTTAGAAAAGAAATATAATCAAGGATTAACAATTCTTTTGAAATTCTATGATAACAATATATTTTTTTATATGTTCCTGGCAAAAGGTCATAGCCGCTTCAGTAAAACACGTTATGGAGGGATTAAGCTAGGAAACTTGAGATAACTTTGTTACAAAAGCATATCTATTTACTAAATAAACCAATTATCCAACATAACCAAGGGAGGATAACTTTGTACATTAATAAAGTCTGTTGAGAGTAGCTACGGAAAGTCATCTTTATATATTGAGAATCTGTATATTTTTTTTGCCTTTGTGAGTCAATTTGCTCAAAGAAGCAAAATGATGCTTGTAATTACTTGAAATAGTAAAGCAAGTACAAACAAACAAATTTCCTTCCTATACATGCACTGCCTAAGTTTCCTAGATAATTATGTACTATCCCCTAAAAAATCTCAATCCATTCCCCTGATGTCACATTCCCACTTTTTCTATGAATTGATGGGATAGAAAATATAATTAAAAATTTGTAAATCACAAATCCTAATCATTTAGTGCCTGCTTAAACAAAATTAGCTCCAGTGGTGAAGGCCCACAAAAATTAGGCTTTGGTTTGTTGCATTAATAGCTGAACTTAGATTAGAATCCAATCTAAAATTTAAAGAATCATGATTGATTTAAAATAGACTTAAGACTAACTAGGATACATGGACAAAAGCCAGAGTTTCAGTTTTTGGGGGGATAGTAATTGAGAATTAGGAAAAGATATAAGAAAATTAGGGTGACAAAAAGATTTAGGATCTTCTATGTAAAAAGATATTGAAGCAAAGAAAAGGTTATTAATATGATTTTTTTAGGTATTTTAAAAAGTTTATAGCAGACTAAAGAATTAATGATAAGACCTTTACAATAACATCTATCATTGACTTGAATAGAAAATGAATTTATAAGGCTGCTTCTTAAAAGATATCATGACAAACTTTACTACCTCCATGAACAATAAGACCTCTAAATAATAAAGTATAATTCTTGTAACTTGAGAACAATTCAAAGAATCATTCATCTAAGGACCATAGACTGATGGAGAGAATATGCAGCAAAGGTTTACTACCTTCATCTCATAATCGACGGTTTTAAGAGCTTTAAGATCGAGATGAGCTCATAACATTGTGCATCTCTTGAGCGGAAATATTCAAAACTCCACCATCGTCGGAGTTTCTGATCCCAAAATATTAAAGAAGGCACATTTAGGAAGAACTGTTCTGCTGATTCAGTTGATAAAATCAGGCATTTCAAATTTTGCTGGTTATTGTGTATCAGTTTTAAACTGAATAACTCCAAACACTCAATATTTTCTCTATGATGAGACCTGAAGATTGTATCTTGGAATCCAAACTTGAATATATATGAATTAAGATTTTCGAGGGTTGAATTAAAATTTACTGTTGAGGGTCTAAAGAAGAAGAAAAAAAATTAAAATTATTTTTTATACAATAGAGTGTTTGGAATTGTTCAGTTTAAAGCTGACATACAATAACATGCAAAATTTAAAATATCTGATCTTACCAACTGAATCAGCAAAATGATTCTTCCCAGATGTACCTTCTTTGATATTTTGGGATCAGAAATGCCGGCGATGGTGGAGTTTTAAATATTTCCGCTCAAGAGATGGGCAATGTTATGAACTCGGATCACGGGGTTGTCTTCATAAGGCTCTTAAGACCGGCGATGCTTTGGTCTCCACTTCTAGCCCAGATAGCTGAAGAACTAATGCCGGCTCATGTCGACGAGCTGCTCCACGTTAGCGTTGTAGATTAAAAGGCCGAACTGATTCAGCTCCATCCGGACCTTCTCAAACTCTTCTTGTTTGAAGGACTTGTCCCCCTGGAGATCTCCTCCATGGTTATGGATGCAGTGAGGACGCGGGTCTCGCCTTCCTGGACAAGGTCGTTGACGTGGTTGGAGAGCTGGTGGAGATGAGCCAGGCGTATCTTATGAGGCTCTCATGGTCGTCGACATGAGGGCCGATGGTGAACACAGCGGGGATGATGGAGGGGAGCTTCTCAGTGCTCACCGCCTGCACCTCAAACCTGTAGTTCATTGGTGAGACGTCAACGACGGTGCACGACCGGCCCAGGAGGATCCATGCCTTCTTCTCTAGCTTTATATCGGTGATTCCAGCACCGGTGATGGCCAGCTACTGCGACGCGCTCACAACCTTGTACCACAAAACCATTTTTTTTTCTTTCCTCCTTCCTTTCGCACAAAGGTTTGCGTGAGGAGAAAAAGAAGGCTATGAGAAGATGGATGGGTTGGAGGGCAGATTAATATAGATAAGCTGAGAGTAATTCGGTCTCTAACTCCGAGTCCTAGACAAGGAAGAAGACACTCGTTCATCAAATTCCCAGCCCAACCCAGAAAAGGAAGGGCTATTTTTTATGGGAAGATAATTAATAGCCTTGTTATCTCATTGGAGTGATTAACTCCGAAAAATAAGTGGTTAAAGATACTAAACTTTTATTTCATTTTATTTTTTTGGTAAAGTTTAAAAGATACTGATTTGGTGGCCTATAGAATATTTTCTGTACTTTAAAATCGATGTTGATTAGACTAGAGTTGTGCTATGGCCAAAAGCCGTTGGATTCTTATTCAAAGGAGCCTAATGGAACAAAAAATCATTTGGTCCAGTATCAGAGAAAAATTTATTGAAACAAATTTGGTACATTTCTTTTAATATTAATTTTAAAAAATTAATAAAATTAATAATTTTTTTATCATCAGAGTTGCTAGTTTTGTAATATATATATATATATATTATTTTCTTTTTTTTTTTATTTTCAGCATGCACTATTTATATAGAGAAAGATGAGAATAATTTGGTATCTAACCCCAAGCCCTAAAAAAAGAAGAGGTTCATTAACAAAATTTCTATTAGAACCCCAAACAAGAAGGGCTATTTTTTATGGAAAGAATAATTAGTAGCATTATTATATTATGAGAGGAATTAGTTAGCTCTAGAAAATAAGTGGTTAAAAAAATACTATTTTGAGATTGGTGAAGATTAGACTCCAGTCCTTTTAGGGCCATTGGATTCTCATGCAAAGGAGTCTAATAGAGGATTAAAGGTGCACTTCGAAATTATCTTAATTCACAGTAATGGTTCCCACATAAGTGGAGAAATTATTAAGTATTTGTGATGAAAAACTTTTTTCATTGCAAATGCTCAATTATTTATGATGAAAATTCTTCATCATTAATATTTTAAAAAAATAAAAAAATCAAAAATTAAAAATTACAGATTATTTACGATAAAAATATTACATCGTAAATAATAGAGTATTTATGATAAATAGTATTTTTTATCACAAATACCAATTTTTTACGATGAAAGTTTTTGTCACTAATATTTGAAAAAAAAAATTAAAAAATATAAATTATTTACAATAAAAATATTACGTCATAAATAATTGATCATTTGCAATAAAAATTATTTTTCATCGTAAATGCTAAATTATTTATGATGAAAAATTTTCATCACCAATTTTTGAAAAAAAATTTAAAAAATATAAAAATTATAGATTATTTGGGATGAAAATATTACATCATAAATAATATAATTTTTATGATAAAAAATATTTTTTATCATAAATAATCAATTATTTATGATGAAAATATTTTCATCATCAATATTTCTAAAAAAATAAAAAATATAAAAATTATAGATTATTTATGATGAAAATATTTCATCATAAATAATTTAGTATTTATGAGGAAAAACTATTTTACATCATAAATAGTCTATAATTTATGATAAAAATATTTTCATCACCAATATTTCTAAAAAAATGATAAATTTAAAAAATATAAAAAATATAAATTATTTGTGATAAAAATATTGCATCAAAAATAACTTAGTATTTGCAATAAAAACTTATTTTCCATCATAAACAGTGAATTATTTACGATAAAAATATTTTCATCACCAATATTTTGAAAAAAAATTAGAAATATAAAAAATACAAAAATTATAGATAATTTATAACAAAAACATTGCATCATAAATAATATAGTATTTATGATAAAAAATTATTTTTCAACATAAATAGTCGATTATTTATGATAAAAATAGTTTTATTGTCAATATTTTAAAAAAATAAAAAATTTTAAAAATATAAAAATTATAGATTATTTATGAAGAAAATATTGCATCATAAATAATATAGTGTTTATGATGAAAAGTTATTTTGCACAATAAATAGTCCATTATTCATGATGAAAATATTTTCATCATTAATATTTAAAAAAATAATAAATTTAAAAATATAAAAACTATAGATTTTTTGTGATAAAAATATTATGTCATAAATAACTTAGTGTTTGCAATAAAAACTTATTTTCCATCATAAATAGTCAATTATTTATGATAAAAATATTTTCATCATCAATAATTCTAAAATAATGAGAAATTTAAAAAGTATAAAAATTATAGATTATTTGTGATAAAAATATTTCATTATAAATAATTCAATATTTATGATGAAAAATTATTTTCATCATAAATAGCAATTATTTATGATGAAAATATTTTCATTGCTAATATTTTGAAAGAAAATGAGAAATTTAAAAAGTATAAAAATTATAAATAATTTATGATAAAAATATTACATCATAAATAATATAGTGTTTGTGATAAAAAATTATTTTCCATCATAAATAGTCCATTATTGGTGACAAAAATAGTTTCATCACATATATTTTAAAAAAATAAGAAATTTAAAAAATATAAAAATTATAGATTATTTGTGATAAAAATATTACATCATAAATAATATAGTGTTTACAACAAAAAATTATTTTGCATCATAAATAGTCCATTATTTATGATAAAAATATTTTTGTCATCAATATTTTCAAAAAAGTGATAAATTTAAAAAATATAAAAATTATAGATTATTTATGATAAAAATATTACATCAGAAATAACTTAGTATTTATGATAAAAACTCATTTTCTATCATAAATAGTCAATTATTTACAATGAAAATATTTTTGTTGCCAACATTATGAAAAAATAAAAAATATAAAAAGTTATAGATTATTTGTAATGAAATAGCAAAAATATCATAAATAATTGATTATTTATGATAGAAAATGAGTTTCCGTCATAAATACTTCATTATTTATGATGAAATAATTTTATTGCTAATAATTAAAAAAATTAAAAATTTAAAAAAATAACTTTCGATACTGAAAAAGAATCATTATCTCAGTACCCAGACTTTATTGGATGATGTAACAAAATTTTTCACCCACAACCGAATCAACCGTCTATAAGATCTAAGAGCAAATCGCCTCAGAAAATTAAATCAAAGAATTTGATTCAGAGAAAATGTCAACTTCCAACTATATAAAGAATAAAACTTTATCAACTGTTCGATGGACTAAATTGTGTCATTTACTTCTAAACCATCTTAAAAAAATTTGGCCAACAATCCCTTGTGATAATAAAATCCTATAACATCTTTAATAGAAAAATATAACTTCTTGAATGCTATCCTTAATCTACGGCAGATGATGCACCACAGCAATCTGATCCCTGAAACTACCAATTGATGTCGATCCTCCATCAAAAAAATTAGACTCTATATAGAAACAAAGGCCAGCAGATCACCTAAAAATTGATCCACACAAGATATCTGTCAAAACATAAGAACACGATCAAAATTTTTAACTCACATGTAACTAAGATTGTTAGTTAACATCTGTAATGTATTAATAGAAAAATGATTATCATCCAATAGTATATGATAATGTATTGGTCTACTGATCCCCTGAATGAAAATAAAATATAAATAAATTAATAAAAAGTATTTTAAAAACTAGATAAAACTATATTATGCAAATAAGCCCCTCCTAACCTAGAAAAATAAAATAATGAGAAAAAATATCAAAAAAATATTATCTTTATACCAGTATGGCTACAAAGATAGAAATCAAATTCTATCATATTACAAATCCTTGTGCCAACCATAGTTCTTAATCATATTAAAAATATCACTAAATTTTTAAGCCACTTAATTGATCAACCCTAACAAAACCATATGAACATCAACTCAACACTTTAACATATTTTAGATCCACAAAAGCATGCATTACAAAAAAATAGCCAAGCTGCTTTTTTATATACATAATTATTTAAAAGAAACACAAATTAACTATTTATATAAAATTTTTTTATTAATAAAAATTTAATTTTTTTGATGAAATTATTTTGAAAAAAATTTTTTGGGCCAAAAATTTTTTAGATTAAAAAAAATTAATTTTATTTTTCATCACAAATATTTTTTTAATGTCACTTTTTATTGTTAAATTTTTTGGATAAAAAATTTACTTGGTGAGAAAAATCTAAAATTATTTTTTTATGAAATTGTAATTGGAGAAATTTTTTTTGCAAAATTTTTTTTTTGATGAAAACTGTATTTATGTTGCTAATAAGATTATTAATGATGAAAATTTAGTTTTCATCACCAATAATTTTTTTTGCAAATTTTTTTAAGAGGAAAAAATTTTTTAGGGGGGAATTTTTATTTTTTTGGAGAATTACTGGCAACAAAAATCTAATTTTTGTTGCTAATAATTTTATTGATGATGAATTTTTTTCATCACAAATAATTTTTTTAGAGGGAAGATTTTTTTAGTGGAGAAATTATTTTTATTACGAGAATTATTCACAATGAAAATTTAATTTCCATTGCTAATAAGCTAATTAACGATGAAATTTTTAGTTTTCATCATAAATAAAATTTTAAGAGAGAATTTTTTTTTCATGGGGAAAATTTTGGCAAAAATTATTAGTGATAATTTTATTTTCATTGCAAATAATTTTTTTTAACGAGAAAATTTTTTTAGTGGGGAAAATTTTTTTGGTTGGAAATTATTAGTGATGAAAATTAAATTTTCATTGCTCATAATATAATTAATGATGAAAATATTTTTCATCACAAATAATTCTTTTAGAGCAAAATTTTTTAGTGAGAAATTTTTTTTGTTGTTTAACAGAATTATTAGCGATGAAAATTAAATTTTCGTCGCTAATAATGATTCTTTCAATGCATGTCAAGTCAACGTCATTTTGCACGAAACCCTCTTTCCCCCTTCTCCCCTCTCTCCTCTCTCCTCTCCTCTCTCCCTCTCCTTGAGCTCTCCTCTCTCCCTCTCCCTGAGCTCTCCTCTCTCCGTGCTCTGCCCCCCCTCTCTTCCCGCTGGCCAGCCCCACTCCACCATCACCACTGCCGTCTGCACCGCTTGCTGTTCGCCATCTGCCAGAGGTAAGGTTCCAACCTTTTTTTTTGTATTGATCGGGCCACCGGGGGCGGAGCCATCTGGGGTGGGGGGCGTGGGTGGCCAACGGTGCCATAGGGCCGGGGAGGGGGTCGACCGACAAGGAGGTGGTCGGCCGGCGAGGAGGGGTTCGGGGGCAAAATGGGGGCAAGATGGGGTCGGGGGTGGGATGGGGCCGGGGGTGGGATGGTGCCGGGGAGGAGGCAGCCGGCGGTGACGGATATGGGGTCGGGGAGGGGGTCGGTCGGCGAGAAGCTGGTCGACCGGCAGGGAGGGGGTCGGGGATGAAATGTGGGTGGGATGGGGTCGGGATGCAGGATGGGGCCAGGGGTGATGGGGTTGGGGGGGATGGGCAGCCGATGGTGACGGAGACGGGGCCGGGGAGGGGGTCGGTCGGTGGAGATAGGGCCGGGGAGGGGGTGACTGACGATCAGGGGAGACGGGGAGGGGACGGCGGCGGGGAGGGGTGGGTGACGGTGGGGAGGGAGGAAGGGAAGAGAGAAAGAAGGGGAAAAAAAGAAAAGGAAAAAAAAGGAAAAAAAAGAAGAAAGAAAAAAGAAAAAAAAAGAAAAAAAGTAAAAAAAGTAAAAAAAGATGAAAAAAATAAAAAAAATAAAAAATAAAATATTAATAATAGTATTTAATTATTTGATTAATAAAAATAAAATTTGGATCACGATCCGAATTGGATCGAGGTTGAGATTCGGATCAAGATCTCAATTCGGATTAAGATCCAGATTGGAATTTGATCAAGATCTGAGTTGGGATCCAGGTAGCGTGGGGTTAGAGAGGGCGGCTGCACCGCAGGGGGTGGCTCGCGAGGGGTGTGAGTTGGTGTCAGCGCCATGGGAGCAGGGGTCATGGGTGTCGAGTTCGGGTGGTGCGGGGTGTGTGACGGCACCGACGCTGTGGGAGCAAAGATCGTGGGGGTCGAGTCCGGGTGACGTGGGGTGTGTGATGGCACCAGCATCATAGGAGCAGAGGTCACAAGGGCCGAGTCTGGGTAGCGCGGGGTGTGTGACAGCACCGGTGCCGTGGGAGCAGGGGCCGTGGGAGGCTGAGTCCGGAGCTCGTTTAGAAGAAAAAATATTTAGAAAAAAAATATTTTTAGATAAAAATATTTAAAAAATAAAAAATTATTTATTATTTTTAGGTAAAAATATTTAAAAAAAAATAAAAAACCATCAAGTCCTTGGGAATAGATTTTGTTGTTATTATTTTATATTAATATTATTTTGCATGCTCAACTGCTTATAGTTTATTTTATATTTGTTGTATAAATTTTTTAGTGTTATTACTGAAATTTATAAATTTTTTTGTTTCGCTAGCGCAATGGATATTGCTGTTGCTTATTACAATTTAATTATTTTATGTGCTATTTTGTATGCTTTTGCTTATTATAATGAAATATAAAAAGTATTTCTATTTTAGAGAAAACTTTACTAAAATTTTTGATAAAAAATTTTAATGCAGAGTTATTCTTTTTTGATAAATTAAAAATTCATCTTCGAATGTATGTTCAGATATGGTAGTTAAATTGTATTGAGCCATAGATTTTCGTTCAAGAGTCGATCTTGATCGAGATCGACTTTTAGATGTCCCATAATTGGACTTTTTAGAAAAGTAATAATCTTATTATTAGATGTCCCAGATCCTAACTTAGATCTTGATCAGATCCCGATCTGGATCCCAATCCAAATCGAGATCTCAATCTTGATCTCGACCTTGATCCAATTCGGATCATGATCTAGATTTTATTTTTATATTCATTTATATTCATTTATATGTCAAAAATTATAGGTATGATACCCAGAGGCAGACGACGACAATTGCATTCACAGTCCATCCCGGAGGCTGAGGCACCTTCACTGATTTTCACTGCTGCACCAGCTCCATCGCCTGAAGGTCCTGCATTGGCAAGTCCCAATGAGATGGGTTCGAATGAGGCGGGTCCGAATGGTATTATTATACTTTTTATATACTGATATTTGATTTTTTTATTTAGATAGCTATCATACTAATGATTGATTTATTATTGTTTCAGGCCAGTCTCCACCAGTAGTGAGGCGAGGGCGAGGTCCATCGAAGAACCTCGCTTTAGAGCATTGGAGACACGAGCATCCATGACAGCACCTCCGTATCGAGATACCATCCGGCTATACCAGGCCCATTAGGAGATGGTGCGAGCTGTGGCAGACCGAGCTGGGCATCATATGCTACAGCTATGCTCCTGTGATGCTTTTCGATTGGCATCACGTTGTACCAGCTCAGAGAGAGATTTTCTACACTCAGTTATAGATAAAATAAATTATATTATGAATATTTAATTAGCACGATATTCTTCTAATATTTGTTATTAGCAGGGTGTTTTTGATATTATTGATTTTGAGAAAGATCTTGTGCGATGAGTTGTGAACACTTATTTATCTTTGCATTTCAAGGACTATCGCCACCACATCCATCAGTATTGGTACCATGTGATGTAGGATCATGGGGTGGAGGCAGCACAGTAGCGTTCCTATGATAGCATCACTATGGATGATTGGACTGTCATATGCCGACATTACGAGGATCTGACATATCAGGTTACACATCCAATTTTTTTTTTTAGAGTTTAATGATTGAATCATTTATTCTTAAATTCAGTTTGTTACCTACTAATTTGACTGCTAATTGTACAGAGAAGATGTGTCTAGAATGTCGTGAATCGGGCTAGACAGATCGTACCATATTATGAGGGTTCGAGATCGTTCGCTCGACACATAGAGCAGATGGTAAGTAATTTTTAATTAGTATATAATTTTTTAACTATTTAAAAAATTTTTAATTAATTATTTTCAAATTACAGAGAGATGCTGAGAGTGGTGAGCTTCCTGGTAGGATCGATATCTACCAGCAAACCCACCAACGACGGTCAGGGGAGTGGACGACAGAGAACCAAGAGCTCTTTATAAATTTTTTCAATTATTTTTTATTCCCAGTTTGATTTTTAGTACGAAATTGAAATAGCTATAACTTTAACTTTTAGGACCGTATAATAGACATCAGATCCCAGCCTATCCCTGAGGACTCGATCGCACCCACAGATGATGAGATCTGTGATTAGGTGCTTGGTTCCTATTATGTTAGGGGTCTAGAGAATGGGATCACTGTTTTCTCATCCTCACGCTCATCCAGAGCTGACATCTATGCTGCCTGCGATGCTCGACTGACGGAGGTGCAGAGGCAGGTTGAGTAGCGAGCTAATGAGTTAACTGCACGCATCGATGAGTACTAGCAGCTTCAGATCTAGATGATGGAGTGATTATTGCAGATGGAGCAGATCATGTAGTTGATGAGGTAGCAGCAGGCCAGTCTGAGCTCATTCGAGTGCTCTCCTTCCCCAGCCCGTTCCCCTTCTACAAATGCCGACACTTGACGGCTTATTTGTGTAGCTTTTTATTTTTATTTTAGATCTCTTATAATTTTAATTTAATATAATAAAATAATAAAATTTATTTATGAGTTTATTATGTGAATTTTTTATTTTTAATTTATAAAAATATTATAAATATAAATTAAATATATATATTCATAAATTATTTTTTAAAAAATATCTATAAATTATTAATGATGAAATTACTTTTGATGAAATATTGATCATAAAAAAATATATTAGCGATGAAAAATTGGTCATAAATAAAATTTTTAATAAATTTAAAAATATTAAAATTTTATATTAAATTAATAGTGATGAAAATATACATCAGAATTTGAAATATGTGGGATGTAAAACATACATCGCTAATATTATTTTAAATTTAATTTTTATAAAAGTTTTTAATTAAATTAATAGTGATAAAAATATTTCATTGAAAATAACTATATTTATGATGAAAAATTTATGTCACTAATATTTTTTAAAATTTAATTTTTATAAAAAATTTAATTAAATTAATAGTGATGAAAATATTTTCATCGTAAATAACCATATTTACGATGAAAAATTTATGTCACTAAATTTTTTTTAAATTTGATTTTTATAAAAATTTTTATTTAAATTAATAGTGATGAAAATATTTTCATCACTAGTAATTTAATATTTATTAGTGATAAAAAATTTTGTTAGAAATTGCTATATTGGTAATGAAAAGTTTATGTCGCTAATACTTTTTTAAATTTATTTTCATAAAAATTTTTAATTAAATTAATAGAGATGAATAAAATTCATCGCAAATAATTTATTTTGTTGCAAATTATATTTTTTTACGACTAAAACTTTTTGTCGTAAATAGTTTTCAAAAAAAATAATTTTTTTAAGGATGAAAATTTTTCATCAGTAATATTTTTTATTTGCGATAAAAAAATTTTTCATCATAAAAAATTATCAACGATGGCATTATTGGCGACTAAATATTATCGATGAAATTTTTATCGCTAATAACTATTAGCAATGAAAAATGGCTATTAGTGATAAATTTTTTTCATCGCTAATATCCTATTTTGTTGTAGTGATCTAGTCTTGGCTTTTATAATAATGCAATAATGTAGATGACTTTTGCAAATCTACCATGAACTATTAAATAGAAATTGATATTGCCTCAAGCATACAACAAACTAAGAATAAGCTCAAGAACAAAGAAAATAGTCCTACTAACTATACTCTTTGAGAAATGAAAAAGCAAGTCCTATCAACCTTCAACCTAAGCATTTCTTTCTATCATAAGTTCCTGAGTTAGTTGTCAGATTAGTTGGTGAGCTGGCCCATCCATGGTGGTGGTAGCATTCCTGTTTGCTCTTAAACTATCTCGAATAGAGGTGGTAGTATGCGGTACACTCCGACCACCTCTTGCTCTGGCCCCTATCAGTGGTCTCACCACCATTTGTCCAAACACTAATCTTTGGCTAGAGTCTCCTTCGTAGCCTTAGCATTGATCCTTGGATATTGCCGTAAGTCCCATTACTGATCACGAGATAGTCTTTTAGAGCAACATAATTTCCTTCGAGGGATTCAAGGAGCTTGCGAAGGTAAAATCGTTGGGTCTCTGCGAGGGGCAAGCATCTCCTCAGTCTCCTTTTTCTTTGCATACAATTCTCCATTAGCTTGTTGCTGGCATGTAAAAAATTTTACTTCAGCTATGGTCTGACATCCCTCTACTTCCTTCTCTTTCCCATAGAGTGCAGCTTTAGCAATCTTCTGCTTCTTAATTATACAACTCCCAATTGGCTACTTGAACCTATAATTGGAAATATTTGATAATTAAAAAAATATGTTTTAATAATCTATATCTTCGAAAACTTATCCTCTCTTTTGCTCAAACAGTAAGGGTAATGAAGGGAGCCTGAAGGCTAATAAGCCACAACATTCAACAAAATTCCTTGATGTGTGGAACTTGAATTGTTCACAGACCCCACATCAAGAAGGAAAGAGCTAGGTGTGGCGTGGAAGTAAATCTAAATCAACATTCTCGCTGATTCATGTAATGAAAGAAAGATTAATCAATCAATATACAAATTGCATTGCATTTTTTGAAAATATACTATCAGATCTGAAACTAACTTCTAGAGAAGAAGCTATCACTTATGTTTAATGGTTAATTAACTACTTAAATAACAAGACAACATGACAACAACCTTCTTCTGCTCTTCCAAATGAAAGCTAGTTAGGATTAGTTAATTAAATAACAAGATACCATGACCAAAACTTCTTCTTCTCTTCCAAATGAAAAGCTAGTTAGTTAATATTAGTGAGTCAATATGCAAATTGTATGGCATTGTTTGAAAGTATACTGACAAGTGTGAAACTTATATAGCAAAAGCTATCACTTATTTTTAACGATTAATTCAAATAACATGACCACATGACAAAAAATTGTTCTTGCTCTTCTAGGTGATGGATTTCCTGTGAAAGCTAGTTACAATAACCAGTCATAAAAATATTGAATCTTATCTTGAAAGACATATCATAGGAGACCTTTGAAAACATGTTTAACTAATGGAAAAAATTCTAATTTAGAAAAGAAATATAATTAGGGATTAACAATTCTTTTGAAATTCTATGATAACAATATATTTTTTTATATGTTCCCGGCCAAAGGTCTTAGCCGCTTAAGTAAAACACGTTATGGAGGGATTAAGCTAGGAAACTTGAGATAACTTTGTTACAAAAGCATATCTATTTACTAAATAAACCAATTCTCCGACATAACCAAGGGAGGATAACTTTCTACATTAATAAAGTCTGTTGAGAGTAGCTACAGAAAGTCATCTTTATATATTGAGAATGTGTATATATTTTTTGCTTTTGTGAGTCAATTTTCTCAAAGGAGCAAAATGATGCTTATAATTACTTGAAATAGTAAAGCAAGTATAAACAAACAAATTCCCTTCCTATACAAGTGCTGCCTAAGTTTCCTAGATAATTATGTATTCCTTAAATAAACTCAATCCATTCCCTTGATGTCACATTCCACTTTTTCTATGAATTGATGGGATAGAAAATACAGTTAAAAATTTGTAAATCACAAATCCTAATCATTTAGTGCCTGCTTAAACAAAATTAGCTCCAGTGGTGAAGGCCCACGAAAATTAGGCTTTGGTTTGTTGCATTAATAGTTGAACTTAGATTAGAATCCAATCTAAAATTTAAAGAACCATGATTGATTTAAAAATAGAGCTAAGACTAACTAGGATATATGGACAGAAGCCAGAGTTTCAATTTTTAGGGGGATAGTAATTGAGAATTAGGAAAAGATATAAGAAAATTAGGGTGACAAAAAGATTTAGGATCTTCTACTTAAAAATATATTGAAGCAAAGAAAAGGTTATTAATATGATTTTTTTTGGTATTTAAAAAAGTTTGTAGCAGACTAAAGAATTAACTATAAGACCTTTACAATAACAACTATCATTGACTTGAATAGAAAATAAATTTATAAGGCTGCTTCTTAAAAGATATCATGACAAAACTTTACTATCTTCGTGAACAATAAGACCTCTAAATAATAAAGTATAATTCTTGTAACTTGAGAACAATTCAAAAAATCATTCATCTAAGGACCATAGACTGATGGAGGAAATATGCAGCAAAGGTTTACTACCTTCATCTCATAATCGACGGGTTTAAGAGCCTTAAGATCGAGATGAGCTCATAACATTGTGCATGTCTTGAGCGGAAATATTCAAAAGTCCACTATTGCCAGAGTTTCTGATCCCAAAATATTAAAGAAGGCACATCTGGGAAGAACTGTTCTGCTGATTCAGTTGATAAAATCAGGCATTTCAAATTTTGCTGGTTATTACATGTCAGTTTTAAATTGAATAACTCCAAACACTCAATATTTTCTCTATGATGAGACCTGAAGTTTGTATCTTGGAATCCAAACCTGAACATATATGAATTATGATTTTTGAGGGTTGAATTAAAATTTACTATTGAGGGTCTAAAGAAGAAGAAAAAAAAATTAAAATTATTTTTTATACAATATAGAGTGTTTGGAATTGTTCAGTTTAAAGTTGACACACAATAACACGCAAAATTTAAAATATCTGATCTTACCAACTGAATCAGCCTATTATTTTCTCTATGATGCCTTCTTCTCTAGCTTTATGTCGCTGATCCCAGCACTGGTGATGGCCAGCTACCGCGATGCGCTCGCAACCTTGTACCACAAACCATCTTTTTTTTTCCTCCTTCCTTTCGCACAAAGGTTTGCATGAGGAGAAAAAGAAGGCTATGGGAAGATGGATGGGTTGGAGGGCAGATTAATATAGAGAAGTTGAGAGTAATCCGGTCTCTAACTCCGAGTCCTAGACAAGGAAGAAGACACTTATTCATCAAATTCCCAGCCCAACTTGGAAAAGGAAGGGCTATTTTTTATGGGAAGATAATTAATAGCCTTGTTATCTCATGGGAGTGATTAACTCCGAAAAATAAGTGGTTAAAGATACTAAACTTTTATTTCATTTTATTTTCTTGGTAAAGTTTAAAAGATACTAATTTGGTGGCCTATAGAATATTTTCTGTACTTTGAAATCGATGTTGATTAGACTAGAGTTGTGCTATGGCCAAAAGCCGCTGGATTCTTATTCAAAGGAGCCTAATGGAACAAAAAATCATTTGGTCCAGTATCAGAGAAAAATTTATTGGAAAAAATTTGGCACATTTCTCTTAATATTAATTTTAAAAAATTAATAAAATTATTAATTTTTTATCATCAGAGTTGCTAGTTTTGTAATTAATATTATATATATATATATATATATATATATATATATATATATTATTCTCTTTTTTTCTCATCTTCTGCATGCACTATTTTTATAGAGAAAGATGAGAATGATTTGGTATCTAACCCCAAGCCCTAAAAAAAGAAGAGGTTCATTAACAAAATTTCTATTAGAACCCCAAACAAGAAGGGCTATTTTTTATGGAAAGAATAGTTAACAGCATTATTATATTATGAGTTAGTTAGCTCTAGAATATAAGTGGTTAAAAAAGTACTATTTTGAGATTGGTGAAGATTAGACTCCAATTCTTTTAGGGCCGTTGGATTCTCATGCAAAGGAGTCTAATAGAGGATTAAAGGTGGACTTCGAAATTATCTTAATTCACAGTAATGGTTCCCATATAAGTGGAGAAATTATTGAGTATTTGCGATAAAAAAATTTTTCCATCGTAAATACTTAATTATTTATAATGAAAATTTTTTATCACTAATATTCAAAAAATAAAAAAATTTAAAAATTATAAATTATTTATGATAAAAATATTATATCATAAATAATAGAGTATTTGTGATAAATAGCATTTTTCATCATAAATACCAATTATTTATGATGAAAGTTTTCATCGCTAATATTTAAAAAAAATATTAAAAATTTAAAAATTATAGATTATTTATAACAAAAATATTACATCATAAATAATTGATCATTCACAATGAAAATTATTTTTCATCATAAATGCTAAATTATTTATAATAAAAAAAAATTTTCACCAATATTTTGAAAAAAATAAAAAATATAAAAAATATAAAAATTATAGATTATTTGTATTAAAAATATTACAGCATAAATAATATAATTTTTATAATAAAAAAATATTTTTTATCATAAATAATTGATTATTTATGATGAAAATATTTTCATCATCAATATTTTTAAGAAAATAAAAAATTTAAAAAATATTAAAACTATAGATTATTTATGATGAAAATATTTCATCATAAATAATTTAATATTTATGATAAAAAACTATTTTGCATCATAAATAGTCCATTATTTATGATGAAAATATTTTTATCATCAATATTTCTTAAAAAATAATAAATTTAAAAAATATAAAAAATATAGATTATTTATGATGAAAATATTGCATCATAAATAACTTAGTATTTGCAATGAAAACTTACTTTTCATCATACATAGTGAATTATTTATGATGAAAATATTTTTATTGCCAATATTTTGAAAGAAAATGAGAAATATAAAAATATAAAAATTATAGATAATTTATAATGAAAATATTATATCATAAATAGTATAGTGTTTGCAATAAAAAATTATTTTTCAACATAAATAGTCAATTATTTATGATAAAAATAGTTTCATTGCCAATATTTTAAAAAAATAAGAAATTTAAAAAATATAAAAATTATTTATGAAGAAAATATTGCATCATAAATAATATAGTATTTATGATAAAAAATTATTTTACATAATAAATAGTCCATTATACATGATAAAAATATTTTCTTCATTAATATTTTTAAAAAATAATAAATTTAAAAAATATAAAAGTTATAGATTATTTGTGATGAAAATATTATGTCATAAATAGCTCAGTGTTTGCAATGTAAACTTATTTTCTATCATAAATAGTCAATTATTTACGATGAAAATATTTTCATCATCAATAATTTTAAAATAATGAATAATTTAGAAAATATAAAAATTATAGATTATTTATGATGAAAAATTTCATCATAAATAATTTTGTATTTATGATAAAAAATTATTTTCATCATAAATAGTAATTATTTATGATAAAAATATTTTCATCACTAATATTTTGAAAGAAAAATGAAAAACTTAAAAAATATAAAAATTATAGATAATTTATGATGAAAATATTATGTTGTAAATAATATAGTATTTATGACAAAAAATTATTTTGCATCATAAATAGTCCATTATTTATGACTAAAATATTTTCATCACCAATATTTTTAAGAAAATGATAAATTTAAAAAATATAAAAATTATAGATTATTTGTGATGAAAATATTATGTCATAAATAACTTAGTGTTTGTGATGAAACTCATTTTCTATCGTAAATAGTCAATTATTTATGATGAAACTATTTTTATTACCAATATTATTAAAAAATAAAAAAATTAAAAAATAAAAAAATTACAGATTATTTATGTTGAAATACCAAAAATATCATAAATAATTGACTATTTGTGACAGAAAATGAGTTTTCATCGTAAATACTTCATTATTTACGATCAAATAATTTCATCGCTAATAATTAAAAAAATTAAAAATTTAAAAAATTAACTTTCGACACTGAAAAAAAATCATTATCCCAGTACCTAGACTTTATTGGATGATGTAACAAAATTCTTCACCAACAACCGAATCAACCGTCTATAAGATCCAAGTGCAAACCGTCTCAGAAAATTAAATGCAAGGAATTTGATTCAGAGAAAATATCAACTTCCAACTATATAAAAAATAAAACTTTATCAACTGTTCGATGGACTAAATTATGTCATTTACTTCTAAACAATCCCAAAAAAATTTCGCCAACAATCCCTTGTGATAATAAAATCCTATAACATCTTTAACAGAAAAACATAATTTTTTGAATGCTATTCTTAATCTACAGCAAATGATGCACCATAGCAATCCAATCCCTGAAAATACTAATTGATGTCAATTCTCCATCAAAAAGATTAGACTCTATATGGAAACAAAGGCTAGCAGATCTCCGAAAAATTGATCCAAACAAGGTATCTGTCAAAACATAAGAACATGATCAAAATTTTTAGCTCATATGTAACTAAGATTGTTAGTTAACATCTATAATGTATCAGCAGAAAAATAGTTATCATTCAATAGTACATAATAATGTGTTGGTCTGCTGATCCCCTGAATAGAAACAAAATATAGATAAATTGATAAAAAATATTTTAAAAACTAGATAAAATTAGATTATGCAAATAAGCCTCTCCTAACCTAGAAAAATAAAATAATGAGAAAAAAGAAAAAATATCAAAAAAATATTATCTTTATACCAGCATAACTACAAAGATAGAAATCAAATTCTATCGGATTACAAATCCTTATGCCGACCATAGTTCTTAATCATATGAAAAATATTACTAAATTTTTAAGCCACTTAATTGATCAACCCTAACAAAACCATATGAACATCAGCTAGGCTCTTTAACATATTTTAGATCCATAAAAGTATGCATTACAAAGGATAGCCAAGCTGCTTTACGTAATTATTTTGAAAAAAAAATCACAAATTAATTATTTATATAAAATTTTTTTTATTAATAAAAAATTAATTTTTTTGATGAAATTATTTTAAAAAAAATTAATTTTGGGCCAAAAATTTTTTAGATTAAGGAAAATTAATTTTATTTTTCATCACAAATATTTTTTTAATGTCGCTTTTTGTTGTTAAATTTTTTGGATAGAAAATTTACTTGGTGAGAAAAATCTAAAATTAATTTTTTATGAAAGTATTATTGGAAAAAATTTTTTTGCATAAATTTTTTTTTGATGAAAACTATATTTACATTGCTAATAAGATTATTAATGATGAAAATTTAGTTTTTGTCACTAATAATTTTTTTTGCAAAATCTTTTAAGAGGAAAAAATGTTTTAGTGGGGAATTTTTATTTTTTTGAAGAATTAATGGCAACAAAAATCTAATTTTTGTTGCTAATAATTTTACTGACGATGAATTTTTTTTCATTGCAAATCATTTTTTTAAAGGGAAGAATTTTTTAGTGGAGAAATTTTTTTTTTTGAGAATTATTCATGATGAAAAATTAATTTCCATTGGTAATAAGCTAATTAACGATGAAATTTTTAGTTTTCACTGTAAATAATTTTTTAAGAGAAATTTTTTTCGTGGGGAAATTTTGGCAAAAATTATTAGAGACAATTTTATTTTCATCGCAAATAATTTTTTCTAGTGAGAAAATTTTTTTAGTGGGAAAAAATATTTTTTGATGGAAATTATTAGTGATGAAAATTAAATTTTCATTGCTAATAACATAATTAATGATGAAAATTTTTTTCATCATAAATAATTTTTTTAGAAAAAATTTTTTTGGTAAAATTTTTATTGTTGTTTAACAGAATTATTAGCGATGGAAATTAAATTTTTGTCGCTAATAATGATTATTTCAATGCACGTCAAGTCAATGTCGTTTCGCATGAAACTCTCTTTCCCCCTTCTCCCCTCTCTCCTCTTTCCTCTCCTCTCTCCCTCTCCCTAAGCTCTCCTCTCTCCGTGCTCTACCCCCCCCCCTCTCTTCCCATTGAAGAGCCCCTCTCCACCGTCGCCGCTGCCGTCTACGTCGCCCACCATTCACCATCTGTCAGAGGTAAGGTTCCAATCCTTTTTTTTTGTGTTGATCGAGCCACTGGGGGTGGAGCCATTCATGGGGGGCATGGGCAGCCAACGGTGCCACAAGACTGGAGAGGGGGTTGGCCGATAGGGAGGTGGTCGGCTGGCAAGGAGGGGGTCGGGGGCGAAACGGGGGCAGGATGGGGTCGGGGGGTGGGATGGGGCCGGGGGTGGGATGGGGCCAAGGAGGGGGCAGCCGGCGGTGACGGTGATGGGGTCGAGGGGCGGGATGGGGCTGAGGGGGATGGGGTCGGGGAGGGGGCGGCTGGTGGCGACGGAGATGGGGTCGGGGAGGGGGTCGACCGATGGGGAGGGGGTTGGGGGTGAAACGTGGGCGGGATGGGGTCGGAGGGTGGGATGGGGCCGGGGGGGATGGGGTCGGGGCCAGGGAGGGGGCGACTGACAGTCGAGGGAGATGGGGTCGGGGAGGGGGCGGCAGCGGGGAGGGGTGGGTGACGGTGGGGAGGGAGGAAGGGAAGAGAGAAAAGAGGGGGGAAAAAGAAAAGGAAAAAAAAATGAAAAAAAAGATGAAAAAAAATAAAAAAATAAAATATTAATAATAGTATTTAATTATTAGATTAATAAAAATAAAATTAGATTATGATTCGAATTGGATCGAGGTCGAGATTCGGATCGAGATCCCAATTCGGATTGAGATCCAGATCAGGATCTGATCAAGATTTGAGTTGGGATCTGGGTCACGAGGGGTTGGACAGGGTGGCAGCACCGCAGGAGGTGGCTTGCAAGGGGTGTGTGATGGTGTCGGCACTGTGGGAGCGGGGGTCATGGGGGCCGAGTTTGGGTGGCGCGGGGTGTGTGACGGCACCGGCACTGTGGGAGTGGAGATCATGGGGGCCGAGTCTGGGCAGCACGGGGTGTGTGATGGTGCCAGCATCATGGAAGTGAGGGTTGCGAGGGCCGAGTTTGGGCAGTGCGGGGTGTGTGACAGCACCGGTGCCGTGGGAGCAGGGGCCATGGGAGGCTGAGTCTGGAGCTTGTTTAGAAGAAAAAATATTTAGAAAAAAAATATTTTTAGGTGAAAAATATATAAAAAAATTTATTTATTATTTTTAGGTAAAAAAAATAAAAAACCATTGAGTCCTTGAGAATAAATTTTGTTGTTATTATTTTATGTTAATATTATTTTGCATGCTCAACTGCTTATAGTTTATTTTATATTTGTTGCATAAATTTTTTAGTATTATTACTGAAATTTATAAATTTTTTTATTCCACTAGCACAATGCACATTGCTGTTGCTTATTATAATTTAATTATTTTATGTGCTGTTTTGTATGCTTTTGCTTATTATAATTAAATATAAAAAGTATTTCTATTTTAGAGAAAAATTTACTAAAATTTTTGATGAAAAATTTTAATGCAAAGTTATTCTTTTTTGATAAATTAGAAATCTATCTTCGAATGTATATTCAGAGATGGCAGTTAAATTGTATTTAGCCATAGATTTTCGTTCAAGAGTCGATCTTGATCGAGATCGACTTTTAGATGTCACATAATTGGGCTTTTTGGAAAAGTAATAATCTTATTGTTGGATGTCCTGGATCCCAACTCAGATCCTGATCTGGATCGCAATCCGAATTGGGATCTCAATTTGGATCTCGACCTCGATCCAATTTGGATTATGATCATGATCTAGATTTTATTTTTATTTTTATATTTATTTATATATCAAAAATTATAGGTATAACATCAAGAGACAGACGACGATATTCGCGTTCACAGTCTACCCCAGAGGCTGAGGCGCCTTCACCGATTTCCACTACCACACCAGCTCCATCGCCACAAGGTCCTGCATTGGCAGGTCCCAATGATACGGATTTGAATGAGGCAGATCCGAATGGTATTATTATACTTTTTATATAATAATATTTGATTTTTTTATTTATATAGCTATCATACTAATGATTGATTTATTGTTATTTCAGGCCAGTCTCCACTAATAGTGAGGCGAGGGCGAGGTCCATCGAAGAACCTCGCTTTAGAGTATTGGAGATGCGAGGATCGAGATAGTATCTTCGTATTGAGATACCATCTGGCTATACCAAGCCCATTAGGAGATGGTGCGAGCCATGGCAGATCGAGTTGGGCATCATATGCCGCAGCTATGCCCTCGTGATGCTTTTCGATTGATGTCACATTGTACCATATCAGAGAGAGATTTTCTGCACCCAATTACAGATAAAATAAATTATATTATGAATATTTAATTAGCATGATATTCTTCTAATATTTGTTATTGACAGGGTGTTTTTGATATTATTGATTTTAAGAAGGATTATGTGCGGCGAACCATGGATGCTTATTTATCTTTGCATTTCAAGGACTATCACCACTACATCCATCAGCATTGGTACCATGTGATGCAGGATCATGGGGTGGAGGTAGCACAGCAATGGCCCTATGACAGCATCACTATGGATGATTGGACTGTCATATGCCGACATTACGAGGATCCGACATATCAGGTTACACATCTAAATTTTTTTTTAGAGTTTAATGATTGAATCATTTATTCTTAAATTCAGTTTGTTACCTACTAATATGACTGCTAACTGTACAGAGAAGATGTGTCCAGAACGTCGTGAATTGGGCTAGACAGATCATACCGCATTATGAGGGTTCAAGATCGTTCACTCATCACATGTAGCAGATGGTAAGTAATTTTTAATTAGTATATAATTTTTTAACTATATCAAAATTTTTTAATTAATTATTTTTAAATTACAGAGAAATACTGAGAGTGACGAGCTTCCTGGTAGGATCGATATCTACCAGTAGACCCACCAACGACGATCAGGGGAGTGGACGACGGGGAGCCAAAAACTCTTTATAAGTTTTTTTAATTATTTTTTATTCATAATTTGATTTTTAGTATGAAATTAAAATAGCTATAACTTTAATTTTCAGGACCATATGATAGACATAAGATCCCAGCCTACCCCTAAGGGCTCGACCGCACTCACAGATGATGAGATCTGTGATTAGGTGCTTGGTATGAGATCCTATTATGTTAGGGGTCTAGGGCATGGGATCACTGCTTTCTCATCCTTATGCTCATCCAGGGCTGATATCTATGTTGCTTGTGATGCTCGGCTGGTGGAGGTGCAGAGGCAGGCTGAGTAGCAAGCTGATGAGTTGACTGCACGCATTGATGAGTATCAGTGGCTCCAGATCTAGATGATGGAGTGGATGTCGTAGATGGAGCAGATGTCACAGATGGAGCAGATGATGGAGCTGATGAGGTAGCAGTAGGTCAGTCCGAGCTCATTCGAGCACTCTCCTTCCCCAGCCCATTCCGCTTTTACAGATGCCGACACTTGACGGCTTATTTGTGTGACTTTTTATTTTTATTTTAGATCACTTATAATTTTAATTTAATATAATAAAATAATAAAATTTATTTATTAGTTTATTATATAAATTTTTTATTTTTATTTTTTATTTTTAATTTATAAAAATATTATAAATATAAATTAAATATATATATTCATAAATTATTTTTTAAAAAATATCTATAAATTATTAGTGATGAAATTATTTTTGATGAAATATTGATCATAAAAAATATATTAGCGATGAAAAATTGATTGTAAATAAATTTTTTAATAAATTTAAAATATTAAAATTTTATATTAAATTAATAGCAATGAAAATATACGTCAAAATTTGAAATATTTGCAACATAAAATATATGTCATTAATATTATTCTAAATTTAATTTTTATAAAAATTTTTAATTAAATTAATAGTGATAAAATATTTCATTAAAAATAATTATATTTATGATGAAAAATTTATGTCACTAATATTTTTTTAAATTTAATTTTTATAAAAATTTTTAATTAAATTAATAGTGATAAAAATATTTTCATCATAAATAACCATATTTATGATGAAAAATTTATGCCACTAATTTTTTTAAAAAATTTAATTTTCATAAAAATTTTTATTTAAATTAATAGTGATGAAAATATTTTCATCACTAGTAATTTAATATTTATTAGCAATAAAAATTTTCATTGGAAATTGCTATATTGACGATGAAAAGTGTACGTCGCTAATATTTTTTTAAATTTATTTTAATAAAAATTTTTAATTAAATTAATAGCCATGAATAAAATTCATCACAAATAATTTATTTTATTGCAAATTATATTTTTTTATAACTAAAATTTTTTATCGTAAATAGTTTTTTAAAAAAATAATTTTTTTTTATGTCAAAAATTTTTCGTTGGTAATATTTTTTATTTGCGATAAAAATTTTTTTTCATCGTAAAAAATTATCAATGATGGCATTATTGGCGACTAAATATTAGTGATGAAATTTTTGTGGCTAATAACTATTAGCGATGAAAATCGACTATTAGTGAAGAGTTTATTTCATCGTTAATATCTTGTTTTGTTGTAGTGCATGAAGGCCTTCAACACAACCTATCTGCAAGATCACCATCCAATATAGGAATAGACCGATTTCTATATGCTTGACAACAACCATAAGATCGTTAACTTTAACGTTCATGCCAAAGACCAAGTATCATTTGGGGCAGGCCAATATGCAATAGGAATGTCTAAAATCCATAGGTCTTGAATAACCTCGATAGAAGCGCCATTACCCTCCATCCATCTAGTATTAGAAAAGATCATTGGAGCAAATGGATAGTTTCTTCCAAATAGGTGAACTAGCTCATGGACACATTGGAGTCGTGTAAGCGACCATGCTCTATATTTTGCTCTCACAAGAAAAAACCACAACCCCTCTGTGTCAACATAAAGCCACCATATGTTTGGCCATTAAAACATCACTCTGAGCCACCAAAGAAGTAAGACCCAAACTACCTGCTCAGATCGGCTGGCATAAACAATCCCAACATAGTAAATTTACCATCCTAGAAGCAATTGAGGAACCCAATAAAAAATTCCTCATTATGCCTTTCGGTTGTAGTAACACCTTCGTAGGAATAGTACAATTGGACATCAAATAAATAGGAAGAGTAGAAAAAACTGACTTGGTCAACATATGTGACTCTTCCCATAATAGGGAGTGCTTTCCATTTCTAACCTTCTGATCTTTTCCAGAATATGTTTTCAACCCACTATAGTCTGCTGAAGATAATCTTTTACCCGATATTGATACCCCCAGATAATTCCATATGTTATTAGACTCATGGATACGCAAATGGTTTTTGATCCTCAGCCTTGATAAAGCATTAACTTATTTTCTATATTTAATAACTACAATCTTAAACTAACAATACCACAAAAATTCTAAATGATGTCTCCTAACTTGATCTGTTCATGCCAAGGCTAGTAGCAACAACTAATTTTTTCGATGAAATTTGTCAATCTTTTTTATTGTTTATAGAGTTTTAGTTCTCTCAATCAGGCTTGAAAATAAAAGGAGGAAAAAAGAGAGAAACCATGTAAATTGGAGAAGCAAGCAATGTCAATCATCCTAGAAGATTGGTGATCACTAGAGCAAGAGCAGAGAGCTTTGAATCATTTATTCTCTTTGGTCAATGATGACTTGACTTTCTTCTCTGCAAAATCATTCTCACAGTCATCAATGGATTCACTAAGATAAGTCCTCGCATCAAAGTAGCATTTCTATGTAATGGAACCAATAGTATCTTTCCACGTATCAACCAAGTCAGAATGCAGGCAATTTTACCTAAATAATGCTAATTTTAAAAAAAATTATGAAAATAATATCCTGGCCAAAGTATTTATGAAATATTATCCAAAATAAAGTTGCCCTATCATAGGGCAACTTTTTATGCCGACTCAGCAAATTTCACATCATGCGAAAGGCTGATTCGGCAACTAAGAGTCACCTAATTCTTCATCGAGGTTTACTAGCATTTATTGCACTTACCATGTCAACATTGTGAGCTTACTAGGATTTTGTTTGAAAATATTTACAAAAATTTTTATATATGAGATCATGGTTAGTGGATCATTTGAAAAATTCATTTACATGGAGTAAGAAACAATACCAAATCTTAAATGAGAGAAGCTATTGGAGATTGCAAGTGGCAAGCAATAAAGTTGTTCTATCATAAGGCGACTCTATAAGTCACTCTACTATAGGGCAGCTTATAGAGTTGTTTTATTATAGGGCGACTTAATAACCCGCCCTACAATGGGGTGACTCTATGTTGCTGACTCCACCATCTATATAGTGTAAATTATGGTGAGTCGGCACATAAAGTCATCCTATAATAGGATGACTTTATTTTGAACAGTATTTTGATAAATATTTTAAAAAAATATTATTTTTATATTTTTTAAAAAATTAGTATTATTTAGGTAAAATTATCCAAAATGTACAGTCAAATATTCACTTAGGCATTCATTGGTCGCACAGTCCCTTGTCTTCTTCAACAAATTGGAGATTGTCGAGTGGGTGCTCATGGCATTGGCACTGGCCAACTTGGTGGTGATAACAACCAGTCCCTGGGCATCAGCTAAGCCCCTTCCAGGATCGACACCTAGAGATGTGACACAGAAGTCATAGTTGACATTAGGGCTTCTTGCTACTACTATCTTGCATGCCTCCTCGAATCGACAAGAGAGAAGCTCTGGTTGAGGATGAAAAGGAAGCAAAGGAGAGCTATAGAAGTAGCTATTATTTGCAGAGAAGAGGAGATGGGAAAGCATGGGCTAGAATGGGGAGGGGAGAGGATTGTTTTATAGGGAATTTTTGTAGATCTGAAACATGAGGATCTAGCTTTGTAATGTTTTCAAGGTAGGGTGGAAGGATTCGAGGAGTAGGGCAATCAAAGTTTCCTACAACTTTTATTAAATAGTTTCAATTTACTTATATACTTCAATAAAATAAATTTTAATTAATAGTGCAATGATTAAAATTAATGGAGTGAATGAGAAGCAGAGATTTTAGGAGCTTATGAAAAGTAATTTTAGAAAACTAACAAATGGCTCATATATATAGTATATTTAATTATAGTTTGGAACTTATAAAAATTTGGCACATCATGGATACTAAATTTATTTCTTTATTTCTAATTTTAATCATTTCAATTTACTATAGATGCTTCAATGAAATAAAAAAGAATAAGTGTAATGCATAGATGCAGAGGTGTGCGACATGGAGAGATTTTAGGAAACTATATGAATAGGGTTGGAAAAGATAACATGGCCTATCACCTGTTAAGCCTACAATAAGTAGGTTTGGATTTGGTTGACATAGGTTCAGATCGTAAATAGTTCAACCTGCTTAGACCATTTAATAATTGGGTCGCATTTCGGTTCCAGTCCTTTGAATCATTGAACAAGTATAACATGTTCAATAATTGGGTTGGGGTTAAGCAGGTTAAGCAAGTTATTTATCAAACATGTTAATAGGCTGTATAAGGTTATACAGGTACATAGGTTATACAGATCATAAGGCTAAGCAGATTACCTATTTATTGAACTGGTTAAGTAGGTTGAGTTGGATTACATATTAATGTAGCAAGTTCAGGTTTCAAATCCTAGTCAATTTAGTAAAAAGGTCACGTTCAGATTTGGGATTTCTAACCCACCATATATCCAACTCAACCCATATATAAGCTGACCTGACTGATTGTTGGGCTATAAATGGGCTCCGACTGGCCTAACTTTGGATCGGCTTTGGGCTAAGCCCAAATAATATCAAGCTGGGTTTGGTCCGATATATAGAGTCCATTATAATTTCAAGTTGGGCTCGAGTATACCGGTGGCCTGGCCCAAGCCCAAATTCAATTCTTATCAATAGCCCAAATATCTAGCCTGAGTTTGATCCTTGCCAAAGGGGTTTCGTTGTTTAGGAGGAGTTAGCCCAATCCCCAAGCAGTTAGCCAGTTAGTAATTAGTTTTAAGCTCGATCTTGAAGAATCTTAAAGTAGACTCCAATATAAATTAGAATCCCTCTTCCCTCATCACTGGTATTCCTTAATTCCTCATCCTCTTGAAATTTGGGGTTTAGGGTTTTAAAGTTCTCTCCACATCCATCGTTAGTTGGCAGCTTCAAGGTCCATCCATGTTCCCTCATTGCTAGTCATCCTCGTCCGTCATTGTCGATTGTTGGTCACCATTCACTATTTTCCATTCATCGTTTGTCATGCATTAGGGCTAGTGGGCACTTCCTACCAACTCCCCCTTCTTATCTTCCATTGGATTCGACGATCTTCCTCAACTACTTGCTTGCATCTGCACACCCCCACTAACTCTTTTCTCTCCATTGCTCTCTCTAATCTTTTGGTGTCTTGATTTAACTTTCGATGGGAAAAACTCAATCTTCCCTTTCTTCTGAAGTGCGGTGGGAAGAATTCAATTGACACATCAATCTGCCACATTGCCAAGATTCACGTCATTAAAGGCAAAACTCACGATCTCGAAAGGTACGTCCTCCATTTCTTGTGGCTAGCATCAATTTATTATGTTGGGAAGAACCCAAAACTCATGGTCTGCCACAATGCCTTGACGTTTTGTCTTGTATGGGGATTTTAAGTTTTTTAAAAATGGCCCAGAATTTTATCTAAGCCTAATTCGAAATGAGCACCAAATAGTCATCACATTAAAGAGACATAAAGCTTCAAATGCACACCGAATGCTACTTGTACTGTATATTCACTATTCCATCTACATGTGTACTAATTCAAAAATTTTTCAAGTTTCTAGCATCTGGTACAAACAAGGGAAAGTTCAAAGAGTTTGAAATCAAAAGATTTGGTTTATTAGCATTTTATAATATTATAAAAAATCAGCAATACTATTTAAAAGAAGAAAATAAGTAGAAAAGAACATCATATTCATTGCCAATTAACATACATGCTTTTACAAATTAATATTAGTTTTATGAGTATTGATCTTTCCCTTAATAATTTATGTTCTTATTTGGACAGATTGTTTTTACTAATATCTCATTCTAAAATGGGTGAAAATGAGATCGTTGAATATATAAAGGACGAGAATGACAAAAATGAAGATACTATTGAAGCCATTGAAAGCGATAGATTTTAGAAAAAGGTCTTGGGTATGGAATCATCTTATGGAGGAAAGAAAATGTGATGGATCGATAGCTATGTG
The DNA here is from genome assembly GCF_000442705.2 of Elaeis guineensis. Taxonomy (NCBI): domain Eukaryota; kingdom Viridiplantae; phylum Streptophyta; class Magnoliopsida; order Arecales; family Arecaceae; genus Elaeis; species Elaeis guineensis. The sequence goes on along the minus strand of NC_025999.2, from coordinate 14,770,037 downwards.
TAAACATTGTATAAAGGTATTAAGTGGTAGTACTAAGGAAGGAACAAGTCATCTAAAATAATATCTTGAAAATATTTACCAAAAGTATTAAAAGAATCTAGTTGATCAAATATTTATAGTAGCAAGTTCAAAAGATTTGATGAAGTCTTTTAAATTTAACCAAGAAGAGAGCAAAAAGCTTCTAGCAAAATTCATCGTATGTGTCAAGCTTCCATTTTGTGCTGTTAAGCCTCCTATTTTTTTTGATTTTATGAAATCTATTCAACCATTGTTTAATATTATTGGTCATAAGATAGTAAGAAGTGATTGTATGGCTTTACATCGAGAAAAAAGAAAAAAAATTAAAAGATGCATTTAAGAGATTATGTTCCTAGATTAATATCACTAATGATATTTGGACATCAAATTAAAAAATTGGTTATATTTCTCTCAAAGCACTTCATATTAATTTTGAATTTATTCTACATAAGAAGATAATTAGTTTCAAAAAATTAGCATACCCTCATACAAGTTTTGCAATTGAAGATACTATTAGAAAGTGCCTTCTTGAATGGGAACTGGATTCTAAAATATGTTCTATTATTTTAGATAATTACTCCACAAATGATGCCATAATTACAAGGGTTTAAGATCATTTGTGTTATGAAATATTATTTGATGGAGAGTATTGTTGGAGCAGCTTCTCTAGATTGTGGATGTTAGAAAATAGCAAGGATCAGATCGTGGAGGTCCTTGAAGGCCAGCAACCAAGCAAAACAAAAAACAACCTTTAGGACTTCAGCAGTCTTGTAAATCCTGTCAGCAGGATTTTTTTCTACGATTTGTACCCCTTCTCTATCAGATCTGAAATCCATTTTTTGAGATCTAGAAGTACTCTTGATGAAGCCTTCAAAAAATAAAAAGATGGGATCTGAAACTCTTCTTGGGCTGCCAAGAAGGGGCACACAAAATAGGGGGCGCTCACCAAGGGGGGCTCTGGTTTCTAGCACCTCCTTTCTTTCCTTTTCGGGGTGGCGGCCAAGAAACCCTAGGTTTCTTGGCTCTAGAATGTGGAGAAGACCAGAGAGAGAGAGAGGAAGAAATATAAAGAAAGTTAGGGAGAAAATAATTTTGTATTCCTTTCGATCCCTCTAGTCCAAATATAATGTATGTTTATATACAGGGTCAATGTGATCCAATCCAAAAACTCCCTTGGCTAACTCAATACAAGATTATGCTCATTCAAGTCCATGTACACCCATGACTTGATCCAATCTCATAATCTTGAACTCAATCCTAGCTCAAATATAAGTTAGCCCCTCAAGATCCAAAATCTCTGGACCTTAAGACCCAAAAGGCTGACAGCCTTTCGTCCTAAGGCCCAAACTAGCCCTAAAAATCCCATGACCATCTCAAAGACTTTGAACCTTGGCCTTAGCTTTGATCTCTTGAGCTTTGGGAGTACCACATATGGCCCAACAATCTCCACCTTGGTAACCCAAGGCCTCAACTAACTCCATCCTATCCATCAAGTACATTAGTGTCATACATTTTTGAAAGCTGTCCTATGGAAGTACCTTCGTTAGTACACCTGCTGGATTCTTCTTGGTGTGGACCTTCACCAGCTCCACCTCTTTTTCCTCCACAATCTCTCTTATCTGATGATACCTGATATCGATGTGCTTCATCCTAGCATGGTGGACAGAGTTCTGTGCAAGTAACAGTGCACTCTGACTATCGCAGTAGGCCCTGACGGTCTCTTGTGTGAGTTTCATCTCCAACACCAAATCCTTCAGCCATAGAGCCTCCTTCACTACCTTTGTAACTCCAATGTACTCCACCTCAATTGTGGATAAGACTGTGATGGGTTGCAAGCATGATCTCCATGAAATGGGACCTCCAAATAGGCTAAATACAAAACCTATTGTCGACCGCCAGGTATCCACGTCTCCATCAAAATCTGCATCCATGAACCCTCCTATCAGCCCCTGAGCCTCTTTGGATGTGTTGGAGAGTCCCTCAGCACCTCCTCACTATCTATAGCAGATGCTGACTCCAACAGTACCTACCAAGTACCTGAAGATCTCCTTCAGTGCTCGCCAGTGTTTCCTACCAGGCTGCGCCATGAACTTGCTGACCTGGCTCACTGTGTGGGTGATATCCAACCTACAACACACCATGACATACATAAGGCTTCCCACACTAGAGGCATATGACACTCTCTCCATCTCATGAGCCTCTACCTCAGTCTGTGGCGACATCATCTTTGAGAGTCTAAAGTGCCTGACGAGTGGTAGCTCCATCAGTTTCGCTTCCTTCATCTCAAATCTCTCCAAGACCTTCTTGATGTAACCTCCCTGAGATAAATGCAGCATCCTCTTAGATCAATCTCTAAATATTTTCATGCCTAAGATCTTCCTCGCAGGCTCCAAATCCTTCATCTCAAACTCTCGAGATAAAGCTGCCTTCAATTCCTGCACAACCTTCCTACTCTTGTATGCTATAAGCATGTCATCCACATACAAGAGTAGAAATACCCTAGACCCATCCTTCAAAGATTTAACATAAACACAAGAGTCATACTTGCACCTGAAAAGTCCAATACTTCTCACATAAGAATCAAACCGTTTGTACCATTGTCTCGGTGATTGCTTCAGCCCGTACAGTGATTTATGCAATAAACAGACCTTCCCTTCTACTCCTGGCTCTTGGAATCCAGGTGGCTGCTCCATGTAGATGCTCTCCTCTATGTGCCTATGGAGGAATGCCATCTTGACATCTATCTGCTCCAGCTCTAAGTCCTGAGCTGCAACAATGCTCAGCAGTGCCCTGATGGAAGTATGCTTGATGATGGGAAAGAAAACCTCGTTGAAGTCGATTCCTTCCTTCTAGGAGTATCCCTTAGCCACTAGCCTTATCTTATGCCTGATACCTCTTTACTCTGAAGGCCCCTCCTTGTGTTGGTAAACCCACTTGCAACCAATGGATTTCTTTTCTTATGTCAACTGCACCAATCACCACGTCTCGTTCTTGTAGAGAGACTGTATCTCCTCGAACATTGCTTGGACTCACCTCTCTCTATCTTGGCTCTCCATAGCCTCTTTGTAGGTGTAGGGGTCCATATTCTCTATCATCAGGATATATGACACCATTTCTTTGAAGCCATATCATTTTGGTTGCTTGACGTTCCTTTTGGGCTTGTGTAGTGCAATCCCAATATCCGTCCTATGTCCAATTTGCTCCTACTGAACCTCCTAACTTCTTTCAACCATCCGAGCTCTCTCCACTGATGGAGACATCTTTGGAGAGTGCTCCACCTGAATACCAAGTCTTCCCGATGCACCTACAAGTGGCAAATAGAATAGGATGTTAGTTGTCCAGCGCTGCCCTGCTGGACCCCCTACTGCTCCTCCATGCCAGCTCATCTTTGGAGAACTGAATTTTCATCAAAGGTGATATCTCTACTGATGATAACCTTCTTCTCCAAGGGATCCCACATTTGGTATCTCTTAACTCCTCGTGGATATCCCAAGAATACCATCTTCTGTGACCTGATGTCCAATTTGCTCCGCTCACCAGTACCAATGTGCACAAATGCCGTGCACCCAAACACCCTTAGATGGCTCATCTCAATCTTTCTTTCAGATCATTTCTCCTCTGGAATACCACCATCTAACTTAGTGTGAAACGATCGATTCACCAAATAACAGGCTGCATCCACTGTATCAACCCAAAACACCTTAGGAAGCCCTGCATGCAGCCTCATGCACCGTGCCTTTTTCATAAGGGTTCTGTTCGTCCTCTCGACCATCCTATTTTGCTGAGGAGTCTCTCTCACCAAGAAGTACCTTTTGATGCTACACTCCTCACAAAAAATTTGAAACTCCTTACTGGTGTACTCCCTATCATTGTCAGACCACAGACACTTCAAGCTCTGACCTGTCTCCTTCTCTACCTCAGCTTTTCATATCTTGAATTTGGTGAAGACTTCTGATTTCTCCTTCATGAAGTAGACCCACACCTTTCTTGAGAAATTATCTATAAAGGTCAAGAAGTATCTTACTTCATTTCTGACTGAAATCGAGACCGGTCTCCATACATCAGTGTGAACTAGTTCTAATGGGGCTGCACTGTAGGCTGAACTATTGGCAAACTGCACTCTCCTCTATTTTTCTATCTGGCATGGCTCATATACTTCTGAAATACCTCCATCCAAATCTAAAATCTGACCATTCTTGCTCAGCTCTTTCATCCCACAATCTTCCATGTGGCCTAGGTGGTAGTGCCACAATCGGTGAGCCCCCTGCTGGTCCTACGCTGCTACTGCTGCATCAGATTCTTTAGTCACCACAGATCCTTCCATCTTGTAAAGATTATTCTCCATCCTCCTACCTCTCATCACTATCATGGCTCCATTTGAGATGTTCAATACCCCACTCCTGGCATGACTGCTGAAGCTGTAGCCGCTCCACTCCAGATAACCAAGTGACACAAGATTCTTCTTCAGATCTGGGATATGATTTATATTAGTGAGAGTTTGCACCATCCCATCAAACATCCTCACCCAAACACTCCCAATACCAGCAACTTGACATGGGTGATCATCTCCAAGTGTCATGCTCCCTTCATCCATCTTGGTGTATGTAGCGAACCAAGATCGGTTTGGGGTGTGGTGATGCGAACAAGCTGAATCCAAAGTCCATACATCTGTGTTTTATCTATGAGCATCTGATACTACCAAGAGATCATCTTTCACCTCACTATCAGCCACTGTACTCAACGCATCGTATCCTCCCTTATCTCCTTTCTTGTTCTTCCACTGCGGGCAATCTCGTTTGAAGTACTCGATCTCGTTGCACTTGTAGCACCTAACTTCTTTCTTGCTCCAGCTCTTTCGAGACTTTGACCGTCTTCTTGACTTACCTCTTTCTCTTCATTTTTCAGATCTGTCCTCCATGGCCAAGCCCTCCTAGGGAGCACCTTCTTTGGTCAATTTCTCTCGCTGTTCATTGGACTGCAGCACCGAGACCATATCTTGATACTGCAAGGTCTCCTTACCATAGAGCAGTGTCGTCACCAACAGATCATAGGAAGGGGGCAGCGAGCATAGCAGTAGCAATGAGTTATCTTCCTCCTCCATCTTCACTTCAATGTTCAGCAACTCATTGCATATCTGACCAAATTTCTGGATGTGACCCAAGACATCTCCACCTTCCTGCATCCGAAAGCTGTATAGTCTCTTCTTCAACATCAGCTTGTTACATATTTTTTCCCATATACATGGTGTGTAACTTTGACCACAAGCCTTTTGGGATCCTCTCCTCTAACACTGAATAGAGCGCTGCATCTGCCAAACATCCTCTAATCACAGAACAAGCCTTCTTCTCCAGGGACATCCACTGACAATCCGTCATCCCTTCAGGCTTCTCCTCTAATGCTAGATCCAGATCTGCATGAACCAAAAGATCTTCTACCCAAACTTTTCATATGAAGAATTTTTTTTTCCATCAAACTTCTCAAAATCAACCTTCATGTTGCTTCCCATGGCTGGATCTGAACCAAAAATATAACAAAACTTCAAGGGATTTGAGAAATACCTTGACAGGGTCCTTGCCGAAATTTCAGCCTTTGAAGATCTTCAACTTCTAGAGTCTCCTTCTTTCTTCATATAATCTGCACTCTAATACCAATTGTTGGAGCTATTTCCTCAGATTGTGGATGTCAGAAAATAGCAAGGATCAGGTTGTGGAGGTCCTTGAAGGTCAGCAACCAAGCAAAATAAAAAATAGCCTTAAGGATTTCAGCAGCCTTGTAAATCCTGTCAGCAAAATTTCTTTCTACGATTTGAACCCCTTCTCCACTAGATCTGAAATTCACCTTTTAGGACCTGAAAGTACTCTTGATGAAGCCTCCAAAAAATAAAAAGATGGGACCTAAAACTCTTCTTGGGTGGCCAAGAAGGGGCACACAAAATAGGGGGCGTGCACCAAGGGGGGCGCTGGTTTCTAGCGCCTCCTTTCTTTCTTTTTTGGGGTGACAGCTAAGAAACCCTAGGTTTCTTGGTTCTAGGATATGGAAAAGACCAAAGAAAGAAAGAGGAAGGAAGAGAGAGAAAGTTAGGGAGAAAATAATTTTGTATTCCTTTCGATCTCTCCAGTCCAAATACAATGTATGTTTATATATAGGGTCAATATGGCCCAACCCAAAAACTCTCTTGGCTAACTCAATATAAGATTGTACTCATCCAAATCCATGTACACCCATGACTTGATCCAATCTCATAATCTTGGATTCAATCCTAGTCCAAATAAAAGTTAGCCTCTCAAGATCCAAAATCTCTAGATCTCAAGACCCGAAAGGCTGACAGCCTTTCATCCTAAGGCCCATTATCCTAGGGCCCAAACTAGCCCTAAAAATCCCATGACCATCTCATAGACTTTGAACCTTGGCCTTAGCCTTGGTCCCTTAAGCTTTGGGAGCACCACATAAGGCCCAACAAGTATAGTCATTTTAGATATTGTGCATACATGTTAAATATTATGGTTCAGGATGGGATGAAAATAATTTATAAATCTATTGAATATATAAGAGAGATTATTAGATATGTATCCGGAACCTAATCTCGAATGCAAAGATTTAATAAAATTATGCAACATATGAGACTTCCTGCTACCAAAGGGCTCACTTTGGGTGTTGCTACAAGATGGAATTTCACTTATGAAATGTCAAATGATGTAATTAGTTATAAAATTTTTTTTATTATATATGCAACCAGGCATTAATGTATACATCCCAATAATGATGAATGAAAATAGATTGATGTGATTCTTAAATTCTTAGAAGGCTTTTTAGATGCTACTAAAATATTTTTCTGGTTACAAGTGTCCCCCATCTAATTTGTACCTAAAAGAAGTTTAGGGAATTAGGGCTTTATTGATGGATGAGAGTGTTGATACTAATGATCACCAAAGCAATTGATAAATGAGATGCAAAAGAAGTTCCAAATATTGGTCTCAGTGCAATATAATTTATTATTAATTGCTTCTATTTTGGATTGCAAGTCAAAGTTAATATTTATAGAGTTTTGATATTGAATGATCTTTGATGTGGAGAAGAGTAAGAAGAAAATGGATGATATTGGTGCTTGTCTTTATAAATTTTATGACAAGTACAGCTTTCTATAGGTTCAAGTGAGCTAATATCTAATTTTGATCGACAAAATGATATGAGTTCACTTTTTTCTTTAACCTTAGTAAAATAAAAGTTGGCATGGATTTTATCTAGTTTAGAAGTCAAATTTCTGCAAAAAAGCCAGAGAGATTAGAGCTACATAGTTATTTGGATGATGATGTACTTTCTAATTTGAGTGACAAGTAGTTTGATATCTTGGCATGGTGATAGAGTAGTGCAGCAGTCTATATCGTATATTATTGAAATGTGCTAAAGATAGTGTTTCTATTCTAGTCTCTATTATTTTATTAGAATCAGCATTCAATATTAGTGGTAGAGTTAAGGATTGCTATCGAGTTCATTGAGCCCATCTATTATCAAGACCTTAGTTTGTACTCAGCATTGGCTTGGTGAAGAATATGATGAAGGTATATATTTTTAAATTTATGTAATATTTTTTAGTTGCTTATAGTACTTATATTTCAAAGATTTATGATTGATATGTGTGTTAATAGTTACAAATTGCTTGAGTATTTTAAACTTGAATGTGGATGATAGCACCCCAGGGCATGCCAAGCAGTAAATTTGGGATGTAGATATAATATTAAGTAACTATCTTTATAATTTTTTTGTATCTATATCAAGTTACAAGTTTCCATATTTAAATTTTTTATTTTTTAATTATTTAGTTTATTTTAAATGTAGGTATTCATAATAATGGATGCATGAAGATGGAGGAAAGGATTTATCAAAAAATATTTTATTTAGCTATTCCATTATACTTTGTCTTTATTAACTTTTGGATGGATTCATCGGATAATTTTGAAATTTTTTCTTTATATTTTTCAATGTAACATCATGATTATCCATTGGTAGCTTGATGAACTTTAATGATACTTTTATTAAGTTATCTACTGGAATGAGGTTAGCTTTTGAGAAGATGTTACCTAGCTAGATAACCCAAGAGAGGAGGAGGTGAATTGAGTTTTCAAAGATTTAAATAAAATATGTGCAATTTTTCAAATAAATTAAGTGGGATGTGGTGAATGCAAGCAAATAGAGAAACACAATCAAAGATAATAATTCACACACACAAATATAAAGGATTTTATAGTGGTTCGGTACACACCAAGTATTTATGTGCACTCCTCAAGCTCCACTTAGGAATTTTTACTATAATCTCCTCATTACAATATGATTGTTTTAGCTGGACTCACAATCCAATCTAGATGATTTTTCAAAATCACCAACAACAATCTTTACAAGCCTTTCTTTAGGCTCACAATCCAATTTTCAAGTTTGGATTAAATCTATTCCTCAAGTTTCAAACCCTTTGAAACTTGTTATAGTAAATTTTAGTAAATAAAAATTTTACAACACAAAAAGCTCCTTAATGAGCTGATAGAAGTCATTGATGCTTGCTTGAAGAATGCTTGGATGCTTTGCACGAGATTGCACACACTCTTCTTCTTGATTGCCTTTAGAAAATTTAAGAAATTTTGAATGTAAAGCTGAAGAACACTCTTGAATGCACTCAATGCTAAATATAGGCTTCTTTTTCTTTGGATAGACTTTCTACTATTCATTAGGGTTTCTCTTAATTTTCAAACAAGCCCTAGGCCTTATATAGTTGTTTGATTTGAAAACTAGTTGTTTTCGCCTGTTGGAGATGGAATCTAGCTATTGTAATAACTTTTGAATGTTTTTGCAACTTCTAAATAGTTTGCTATGGCTATCAGAAGCCCAGGAGTCGACTCGTAGACCTCAAGAGTTGACTTGTGAAGACCAAGAGTCTACTCGTACAGACTAAAAGTCAACTCACCTTCAAATCTTTAAAAATCAGTATTCTGTCTTCTCTGAGAGAGTCGGCTCATCAAAGTGAAGAGTCAACTCACAAAATCTAAGAGTTGACTTGTAGGGTCCAAAAGTTAGCTCTTGTAGGATGTGCCAAAAATCAAGTCTCTGTCTCTCTGAGAGTTTTGACTCATAGGTTCCAAGAGTCAACTCGTAAAGTATACGAGACTTGTGTGCTAGTCTCTCTTTGTGCTAGAGTCAACTCATCCAAAGTAGGAGTCGACTTGCCATTCTTAAGTTGATTTTTCTCATTGAATTCATCTCCAACACTAATTTTTAAGGTTCAAAAATATTCTAAATGACTTCAAAGCTTACCAAAAGTGTTAGCATCCTATAAAAATATTCTCAATCAAGCTTCAAAGATATTAGTTTCTTTTTATACTTTAATATTGTGTAATCATCAAAATCATTCTTTGGATCAATAGTCTACCCCATTTTATGATGACAAAACATTGAGCATAAAGATAAAAAAAAAACCAAAAGGATTGCTCAAGAAATTATAATATGTATCACCTTAAATTCAAATACATCATAAGAGTATCATAAAGATAAAAAATTCAACGATTTGTACTTTAAGGATAAGGCATTTCATAACTTTTCAAAAATTTAAATAAATTCATCTCCCTTAAAAATTCCTTTAACAATTTTCTCTTCCTTATTATATGAAGTTTGGACATCATTTTTCTCTCCCCCTTAATGTAATATTGGAAGCTTTTAGCTACTCTCCCTTAATTCAATATCTCTTGTTTTAGATGCTCAACTTCTTTTCTCTCTTTTTTTTCTCTCTTTTTGTCCTCATCTTTTTCTTTTTCCTCTCCCTAATTTTGTAATTAACAAAATAAAGTCAAACAAGGATAAGCAATAGGAGAATAAAAACACCAATGATAATATATGAGTGATTGCATTGCATAAATATTGCATTACCAAATTGTGTATTGCTTTACAAATAGTTGCACTGAACAATACACCAAGATATATCAAAAGCATTTAAATAACTGACAAAACAAACAAGATATCCTAGTAGCCTAAACATCCTACTCATCGCCAAAGGGAACCTCGATGTGAGTCGAGGAATACGCTCTAGAAATGAAGAGGGGGCTGCTCACCTACTTTGGATCCTTGCAGAGGGTCCTAAGCCAAAAGAAGGAAAACCTACCTCTGATCTAGTAACTAGTGATCTGGAAGTGGTCTGAGGCTAAGCAGGTGAAGGCTGACTAGAAGAGGGGTGAGATCTAGGGGTTGAGATGTGAGAGTAGCCAAAGACTCCAACTATCGAAGAGAAAGCAATAAAGGTCTCCAGTTGGTCCTCCAGATGTCGCATAATAGTGAACAAAGTGTCGATACCACCCTGTTAAGAGAAGATCACGGAGTCAATCCTACCTTGCAGATGTGTCGCCTCCTATGCCAAATCTAATACCATAGCAGGGTCATCTGATCTCTAGCTCTGTGATCGCTCTAAAATCTAAACCCAATAGCGATTTGCTCAACTCCTATTTGAGCTCATCATAATGGGCCTGTAAGTCCTACCAGATGTCATCATGCTGACATTGTAAGTCCTAACTGATCCTAAAAATAGTGTCCAACCTTTTAAGATTATGCTCGTCTGACACCACTAAACTATGCTACTCTAGTGCTCAAGGTGTAGGAGGGGAAGCTAGTGAAGCTACCACTGCCGCTGCTGGTGATAGTAGAGTCCCGGGCTCTCTCTTATCCTGAGGCTCACTAGGTCCAACTTCATCATCATCATCTCTAACTAGCTCCTACCTAGACCCCTTGCACACCCAACTGTTGGGTTTCATTAGGTGTCATGCATGCAGATTTTTTTAAATTATTTCAAAAAGCATTGCAAAAGATAGATTAAAACTGTTTTTAATCTATGCATGCATAGATCTAATTTTATACCTACAGATCCAATTCATGTGATGAAAATAATATGAGGAGCATACATCTAATTTCAAAACCAAAACTAAAAATTGGTGATCAGATCACCTACCTAAATCGCAAAATCCTTCTTTAGTTCTAGATCTGAGGATGTTTGTAGGTTTCGTTGAAAGCCGCACATATGTCTAGCCTCTACAGGTATCCACACGGGGCTAAAGCAGATCGAAAGTGTCAAAAATCACCAAGGTGTTAGCTCTCTTTTATATTTTTACTTTACTGGTTTGGATCTAATCTTCTTCTTCTTCAACCATTATAGAAGAGGATCTGAGGATCTATGTGCGAACTACCATCGTGTAGCATTGGAGGAATGTAGAAAGGCAATGGAGAACTCCTCCTTCCCTTTTTCTCTCCTTTTCTAATCTCTTCCTCGCTGATCTCTCTCTATGTGGCCGACCAGAAGGGGGGGTTTTGGGCGTGTAAATGATGGAAGGAGAGGGGGCGGCACAAATGAATTAGTGATCTAATTTGTGATGTGTTGATTACTATGCCCAAAAATCCTACCCTTTTATAGATATGATCAAGGGGATCAGATAGAGTTCAACTAAATTTAAACTCTTATTAGATAAAAAATTTAAATTTAGATTGAATTAATCCAATCCCATGTGGCAAGGAGAGAGAGAGAGAAGCCTAGGGAAGAGGTTGGCGCCCTCTCTCCCGTTTTGCATATGCCAAAGGAGGGGGGTGCGCATGGGGTGCCAAAGGAGGGGGGTGCGCATCCTCATGCGCACCCCTCTTTTCTACCATGAGAGAGGAGAGAGAGTCTTAGTAAACCTGGGACTCTTGCATCTTTATCTAATCAGGCTCAATCTGGCTCAATCTAAGTTTTGAATCTGATTCGAAACTGATTCGAGCCTGATTTGTTCTAGACTCGGTCCCAATCCAATTAGGACTCAAATTTGAAATCCAGATATCCAATTAGACTCATATAAGTCAAGCCCAAATAAATTAAATCTGATTTAATTATTTAGAACTTGATCTCCAACTTGATCTCATCAAATTGGATGCAACAGTTGCAATTAGGTCCTCTTTACTAACTGTTAGCTGATCCTATATTTCTAACTTTTACAAATTGATCCAAATTATCAATCATATTGATAATTTGATCATGATTCAACTATTTGATCTGATCAAATTTTTTTTTGTGGGTGACCTCATAGGTTTTGTTCTGTCTGATAATGAGATATACCATGATCTCCATCATAGTATCATTATTGCCCAGAGGTAGCAACCTAAGAGGGGGGGTGAATTGGGTTCTAAATTTCTTTCCCAAATTGAAATCTAAACAATTATGTGCTCTAATTTTGGTGAGTTTAAGTGATTGTGAAGTGATTACAATATGCGACAGCAAAAACTAAATGTAACTAAAGCTATGAAAGAATTAAAATAGTGCAAAGCAACAAATTAAAGCAAGTAAAGCAGATATAAAGGAGCACACCACAACTACACCAAATTTTTATGGTGGTTCGGAGCAACCCGCTCCTACATCCACTCCCCAAGGATCCATTGGGAATTTCACTATAATCCCTCTGATTACAATGTATTTGTTTTATCCAGGATCACAAACAAATCTAGTTAATTTTTCAGGATTACCAACCAAAATCTTACAGCATTAGTTTTTCGAGATAACTAACAACCCAGTTGGTTTTAACCCAGGTGCACCAACCAAAACCTTTACAATGTCTAATTATGGGCTTGGACTGGCCTATCCCCAAGTTTCTTTTCCCCAAAGAATCTTATAAAGAAAAAAGATACAAATGAAGGTAAATTCAACTCGAAACAAAAATAAAATGAACTCTTTTTGAAGCATGAAGAAAAGGCTGTATGGTTTACTCTTGAAGCTTTGTCTTCTCTTCTTTGAAGGCTGAGAGGATGCTTGAAAGATTGTGGATGATGCCTCTTGAAAGCTCTCTGATTTTGAAGCTCATGCTTCTCTCTTTTCTCTTTCTTTTGCATTTACAATGAAGCTCATACTTTTGAATAATTTTTCTTTGATAATCCACTTTTCTCTCTTTTTTTTTTCTATTCTCCACCTTTAAATAAGCTGGCTGAAGATAGAGATTGGACCATTGGAGGGGTTGAACTAATCATTGGAGTGAAAATTAGCCCATTGGAGAAGTACAAAAAACCAGCCATTGGAGCTTGTCCTAAGCTTAGGGTCGACTCCTTGTCCATTGGGGTTGACTCCAATTGCCTTCGAGTTGACTCAAATTGATCTTAAGTCGGCTCGATCACAGAGTCTAAAAAATTAGTTTTCTATTTTTCTGAGAGAGTCGGCTCAGATTTTTTTCGAGTCAGCTCAGCTGCATGCTAGCACTGTCCAACATGCCAGAGTCGACTCCAATCTTCATGGGTTCGATTCCAATCCTCCTAAAACTTGAAATTGCTTATTTTAACACCCATTTCAGTGATAAGTTTGAAACTTAAATTTTTTTTTTAAAATCTTTGACTTAGTGAATCTTGAGGAGATCTTTTTTATGGATTGTTTCTTTAATTTAAACATCTAAAAAGACCTACAACCACTCTTGAAACACAAGATTAGATATATAATATACTTAAAGTTTGGTGATCATCAAAATCAATCACAGGGTCAACAATCTCCTCATTATTAATAATGGCAAAACTTTGAGTATATGCTAAGAAATAAATAATATATTTCAAGAAATAGAAATAATGTATCATGAAGTAATAACTTAAGCACAAAAATATATACTTCAAAGAGATTTTTAACGGGCCTTCAATTTATTGTACATCATTAGTTTATTATATATTATTGCATATACTCATATCAAAATTATAGATCAATTCAAATCAATGAGTATCAAGATTTCAAGCATCAAAACTTTGAGTTTCTTAAGCATCAATCCTTCAAGCATATACTCAACATGCTCCTCTTTCTTTTAGACAACATCAAAAAGATCATGAGAAGGATCAAGAAATATCATCAAAATCAATTGAAATTCAAAAAAATATATCAAATTCAAAAATTTTTAATTTTAAGAAAGTATCGAATTTGAATTTCATGGGATATTTAATACCAAAATAAGTATGATTGATATCAAATTCATATTGATACCACTCTTCCCCATTCTAAATGGATTAAATTTAGATTTTTCAAATCAATATTGATGGATAGAGTGTTTCAAGACATTTGAGCATATTTGATACCAAATTAGGTATGTTCGATGTCAAATTCACATTGATACCAATTTAGATTTTTAAAAGATGGAGTTTTTTAAGTAAAATATGTCAAAAATTTTTTGATACTAATTTTAATATTTGTTCTTTTCTTTTCTTAAGAGATTTTAGTCAATTAAACTTTAAAAAGGTATGTATCGAAAATGTATCAAAGATAGTATCATTAAAAATAATTTTAGTCAAGTGAGCTAAAAATAATTTGTAAGGATCTTACATTGTACATTAAAAATTTATTTTTAAGAGTAAGAATGAGTTTTCAATTCAATTCAACTCCAAAAATATCAAGAATGTTCATGCAAATCAAATTATGAAATCAGCATATTAACAATTCTACTTTAAGCAAGTTTCAATATTGGGGAATAATTTATTTGTCTGATACTATTTTAAATCAATAGTACTTTGAATTGAGTAAATTAAATTGAATAAATGTATGAAAGCACAAATTGAGAAGACTAAAAGGCATTTGATGGAAAGTTTAAAATCAATACAATAAAACTCAAAATAAGATAATTGATTGAGAATTTAAGATAAAAAATTCATTAATATTTTCAATCAAATCAAATTAGTTAACTTTCAGCCAGTGTCTCTCCTCTAGAAACCTTATTACATGATATTTTCTCCCCCTCATTTTTATAATTGTTATTGAATAAGTTTTAACATTCGAGCTTTTTCTTTCTCTCTTTTTGTTTCACATTAAGCATCGAGTAGATTCTTTTAGTTTCAAAATTACCTTAAACTTGATAGATCCCAAAGAGATAGAACTTTTCAAAATTGAGCATGTTGAGTAGATGATTCAAAGCAAGACATAAGACATATTTAATTCTATAAAAAGTATTTCTTTTTCTTCTAAAAAAGTATTAATCAATTTGATTTATAAAGATACCAATCTTTAGAATATATCTCATAGATATAATATCAAGGTTATGCAAAACATATTTGAGACAGAGCAACATAGCAATCTTTTTATTTTGCCAAAAGGTTTGAGCAATTGAATACAGAACAATATATGATACTAATTATGAAAATAATCTTCTTTATGCTATTTATCCTGAAAATCAATCCAAATGGTAACTTTTTTTAAAAAAAATTTGATACCAAATGAAATAAAATTTAGTTCAAATCAAGGTTTTCTTAAATGTTCGAAGACACTTAAAGATCAAAGAGATAAAGATTTAGATTCATTACTTGAATAAAATAAGGATTCATATTTTCAAATTCAGTTTGATACAAATTATGAAAAGCATTTTTTAAAAAATGATCAATCGATGCAAAATATTTTTGATATTAGTTAATTATCAAAATGTTGATACAATTAAATCATGTAAAGTGTGAATGATGAAATCAAGTATAAATGATTTTTTATGAACAAATCAAAGCAATAGAGGTGTACAAATAAATCAATAATTTTTATTTTCATTAAGTTCCAAAGTAATTTGTCCTTTAAGTTCTCCTAATATTATCTTTCTCTTTTTTTCATAGTTAGTACCAAATGATTCACTTAACTTGATACTCCTCTTTATTCTTCCAAACTATGGACATTTAATTAATTTCAAAGTATTTACATAAGATGATGTATACATGTAGAACAACCAAAAATTGGATTGCTAGGAAAACTATGATTCTACAATAAAGGTCCTAGCATTTTAACAGAATGATCTAGAGGCTCTAAGATGATGGACCAAGCTAGAAAGGGGATGGTGATCTGATGGCTTTGGATGACTGGCCCCAAGAGTCTGTTCCTACTGAAGCAAGCCTCCAAAATTCCTCTCTCATCAAGGTGAAGGTCTCTAATGCTAATTGCCAAAACTCTGCTCTGACCTTGCTGATGACTCGAGAGGAGATCCTCTCAACCAGTGCATCCTCATCCAATCTGAGATGTAATTCATTAAACCTTGTGGATGGTCTGCCTACGCCTCTACAGCCTAAATGACTGGTTTCTTAGCTTGAGTATTAGTTAGTGGAACTACAGCTGGAGCCTCATCAAAAATTGTATCCTCATCATCCCTTTGAGCATGTCTCCTGATCCAACAAGCCTCGTATCTGTTGAATTCCATCCATCGAAGTGAACGTTTATTGTATGTGTTAGTATATAACAATGCTTGAGAGGTCCTACCATCAAAATCTACCACGTGCTCCTGGAATATGAGTGTTAATGCCATGCCATAAGGTAGAAAAGTCCTAGATCTATCGACGGTGGAGGTGTTCTCTGATTTCTCCTTTGCTTGGACCATCATTCTCACACCATGGGAGAAGATAATAGGCTAGGTCATGAAGATTCCATGCGTGAGTGCTTAGCCCATTGAGCCACAGACTTTCGAGGTGCCATAGATACCAAATCATCAGAAATGGGACAGAATTTAAGTGGAGAGAGGATGAGTTGGGTAGTGGAATATTTGGGGGAAGCTCTAGTTCAAAATAGAAAAGATTGAAGGAACAGAAAAAAAAGAGATGAACTGTTTAGATTGCTTTTCAGCCTGTCGGTCGACTTTTCTGATTTTCGAGTCGACTCCTTAAAACAAAAACAATTCAAAGGAGTCTTGAATCAAGAAAATTTGATCAACTAAGATGAAAAATGATATGCAATCAAATTATGGGCCAAAAATGATATTTAAATTAAATTTGAGAATAAAAAATTTTGGTCAATTAAGGGTGAGATAATTAATCGAATTGAGGATATCAAGAAAAGGAAATCTAGATAAAAGCTCTATGTGTTTTGGTTTAACTAGAAAATTTTTAAATTCTTAGGGGTAAACCTAAGATGCAATGCAATATAATAAGCACTTGAGTTTTATGATTGAGTATCTTATCTTCAAGTACTTATTTCATACACTTATTAGGGGAATTATGATAATTTGGCATCTTATGGGGGGGATGTCAAAACTAATAATTTTTGTGATCAAAAACATTCATAGTCAACTAAGCTTCTTTTAATTTAGGTTTATCAATTACAAATTTTGATATGGAAAGATAGAATATGATGCTGAATTTTACGATAAGTTCATTTCAAATTGATTCAAAACATGAAACATGGAGGAGAGCCTATTGAGTTTTAAAAACAAAATATGTAAATCATTGTAAACATCAAAATCAATCATACTAATCTTATCAAAACATGAAAAGTATTTCAAGCAAGTAAACATAATATAAAACCATATAGGTAGATCATCAATAGAATCAATCAAATAAGCATTGATGGTATGATGTGAGAAAAGTTTAGATTTTACCAACATCATCACCCATCCAAGTCCATTTCCAAGGCATCCATTCACAAGAATTTTATCTTTTTATTTTATTGGATCCTTGGTGTACCTACAAAATTATTTACTAACTTTTGGTACCCAAGTTATCTTGGTCCATGGAGGTTAGAGCACATGGTTTTTTTTGGAATCCAAATTTATTTAATACAAGTTTGGTCAATTCTTTTGGTATTACATTCAAAAACTTTATGGCCAACTTTATTATATTTAAAATACTTGGTTGAAGGATTTTTAATTGAAGCTTTGTTGAGCATGTTTTTGATAGATTTTTGTTTTCTTACTGAGTTATAACCAATTCTTGATTTGTCAAAAATAGCTCTTTGATTATTTAAAATGGCTTGAAGCTTTTATGATCCAATTGTAAACTTTTCAAGTATAGACTTCAAGCTTATAGTCTCTTTCTTTAATTTGATATTTTCATCCAAAAGTGATTTTTCAAAATTTACCTTTTTCTTTAGCAGAAAATCTTAATCTATTAAGTTCTTCTTTCAACTTAAGATTTTCTTCAATCATAGATTTTTCATGTTGTGAAAAATCTTTCTTTTTCTTTAACCAAGAATTTTTTAGATTCAACCATATTATCCCTTTCCTTAGTTAGAGTTTTAATTTTTTTCAAGAAATCTTCCTTTTCTTTGGTCAAATTTTTTATATCTTTCAAAAGATCATCTTTTTCAATCAAGATTTTATTTTTCTCTTCAGCTAAAGATTGATTAGATCTTTTAAACTTTTTGTATTTTAGCGTTTACTTTTTATATTCATCCATTAAGTCATTAAAGGCCTCAAATAATTCATCAAAAGTAAATTTGAAAGAGTTTTCAAGGTTTACCTCATCGTCATTTTGAGCCATGAGGCAAGGATTAGCAATATGTTCTTCCTCTTTTTTGTTTTTCTTTTCTTTACTTTGCTCCCCCTTAATTGATGCTTTCTTTCTTCTTTCTTTCTTCTTTTACTTCTTCTTTTCATCCTTATGAGCCATGAGGCATAGGTTGGGGTGAGCTTCCTTTTCTTATTGGAAGCTTGATATTTCTCTTTCATTTGCTCCCTCATAGATTACTTTCAATTTGTTGCAAACTTGTTTCATTGAAATGCATGAAGAAGTTAAATTAAATTCATTAATATCTAAAGAACAATAGAGTATATTCATGGCTTTAGCATTAAGTTGGGCCATTTTCTTATCATATTCAATCAATGAATTAGGGGTATGTGCCCCATCTATTATAATCTTTCATCTATTATAATCAATGCATTGAGGGTGTGTGCACCATCTATTATGATCTTGTACTTGTATAAAAATTTTCATACATATTTTTCAAAATGTGTAGTTTGTGCTATTAAAAAATGGAGGTCTTGAAATTGATTGTCCTTCGGTAAATAAAAAATCACTTAAGATTTCCATGATCTTTGGCTCTAGACCACTAGGTCAACAATTAATAATAGAGCACCTGCTCTGATGCCACTTATTGCCGAGAGGTAGTAACCCAAGAGAGAGGGGGGCAGGGGGGGTGAATTGGGTTCTAAAATTTTTTTTGCCAAATTGAAATCTAAACAATTATGTGCTCTAATTTAAGTGATTATGAAGTGACTACAATATGCGACAATGGAAACCAAATGTAATTAAACCTATGCAAGAATTAAAATAGTGCAAAGCAACACATTAAAGCAAGCAAAGTAGATATAAAAGAGCACACCACAAACATGCAAAATTTTTATAGTAGTTCGAAGCAACCCGCTCCTATGTCCACTTCTTGAGAGCCCCTTAGAAATTTCACTATAATCCCTCTGATTGTAGTGCATTTGTTTACCCAAAATCACAAACAAACCCAATTGGTTTTCTAGGATCACCAATCAAAATCTTACATCGTTAGTTTTCTAGGATCACTAATAATTCAGTTGGTTCTAACCTAGATGCACCAACCAAAAAAATCTTTACAACATCCAATTAAGGGCTTGGACTAGCCTATCCCCAAGTTTCTTTCTCTCAAAGAATCTTGTAAAGAAATAAAGATACAAATGAAGGTAAATCCAGCTCAGAACAAAAATAAAATGAACTCTTTTTGAAGCACGGAGAGAAGGTTGTATGGTTTGCTCTTGAAGCTTTGTCTTCTCTTTTTTGAAGGCTAAGAGGATGCTTGAAAGATTGTGAATGATGCTTCCTGAAAGCTCTTTGATTGTAAAGCTTACACTCCTTTCTTTTCTCTTTCTTTTGGATTTACAATGAAGCTCACACTTTTGAATGATTTTTCTTTGATAATCCACTTTTCTTTCTTTTCTTTTGATTCTCCACCTTTAAATAAGCTTCACATTAGTTGGAGATGAAGATTAGACCATTGGAGGGGTTGAACTAGCCTTTGGAGCATAAATGAGCCCGTTGGAGAAGTGCAGAAAACTAGCCATTGGAACTTATTTTGAGCTTGGGGTCGACTCCTTTTCCATCGGGGTCGACTCCAATTACCTTTGAGTCGGCTAGAACTAGTCTCGAGTCGGCTCAATCACAGGGTCTAAAAAATTAATTTTTGGTTTCTTTGAGAGAGTCAGCTTAGATCTTCTTTGAGTCGGCTCAACTGCGTGCCAGCATTGCCCTAATGTGCCAAAGTCAACTCCAATTTTTCTAGATTCGACTTCAATCCTCCTGATATTGAAAATTGTGTTCCAAAGCCATCATCAACCTATTGACGATTGTGCTCTTGTATGTAAAATGTATATGAATTATAATTAATATATGTTATTTAGCTTTTTCATCACATTATGTATATCTTCTTTTTTGAACTTTTGTATTGTGATGAAGTCTTTAGGACTATTTTAATCGATATAGGAGGATATATCATTGAGTATTTAAATCTATTCGCGATCAAATGATATGCTATTACTAGGAGGATAGTGATTATTAAGTGTAGGTCATTGTATGCCATATGGGTTAGTATCCTTATAACCAAAGAGTGTGGTAACACTGGTATAGCATGTAGGTGAGATGTAGGAGTGCATCTCACTAAACATGACCAAATATGGAGCACTCTGCTATCAAGAATAGCTCATAAAGGATATAGATATAAGTATCTCTTCGATCTGAGATCACCATAGTGACTTACAAGCAACTCACTGTACTTTGGTGTCAGACTATTTAAATTTTTAATTTAGTGATGAAAGAATTCTGGGCATAGTCAAGTACTTGCGAAATTGATGTATGAGTCAAGATGGGATTGATCTCTATACATTATAGGAGTAAGTCTATAACTGTATTTCAATTTAATAAAATCTCAATTGAGGTAATTCATGTGATGAATTTGAAAGATTGAAATATAATATAGATAACTCATTCAGGATTGACAGTTAAACCCTAGGTCCTCCTGAGCTTCAGATCTATGCATGCCATCATGTATCTCATACATTAATCAAAATTCAGATCTAGACAAAATTTTAGATCTTATGCATGCCTCTTATATATCTCATACATAAATTAAAAATATTTCTAAAAAAATTTAGATCAAAGCATACCATCATACATCACATATACAATTTACAAAATCAGATCTTAAATAAATTTTAGATCTAATTCAAGCATCAATACATCTTATGTATCAATAGAAATCAAATTTTGATTTTTTTTTTAAAAATTATATGTTATTTTTGTACATATGAATATGTGGCTCTGATACCACTGTTGGATATCGGTGTGGTACTGGTGTATGCAGATTTCAAAAATATTTTTGAATAAAAATGCAGTGGAATAATATATCAAAAGTTTTTTTAATCTAAGCAAGCATATATGCAATTAAAGCACCTAAAGATCTATTACATATGTTGAAAATAATATATGCTGATTTTAATCTAAAAATAAAATCATGTGATCAGATCACATACTTGTTTCATTTTTTTTTTCTTCATCTTTGGATCTAGAAGAAGAATAGGTTCAACTCTAGCCATGCAAATATCAAGCCGCTATGGATATCCACGTGAGAGCAAGAAGGATTGATCCTTTTGATTTCTTCACATGCAATTGATCAATTCTTGATCAGCCTTTGGACTGAAAAAAATTTACGATAGTATAGTACATGCAATTTTAAAAATTTTATGCAATAAAAATGAAAGATTAAATAATTTAATCCTAATCATATGTATAAGATCTAATCTTAAACCACCACATCATGATCTATGATATAAAAAATATATACTTTAGATCTAAAAATAAAAATACACATCTGTCTCATCGATGTTGAAATCCTAGATCTAAATATTATATCTGTTGGGCATAAAATACCCTCGACCGAAGTTCTTGGCAGGGTCGACCCTCGCGAGGCTCCGTCCACGACTTCTGCCGCAAGGAAGACTTCGTCCGGACTCCTACGGGAGCCGGACTCCGCCGACAACTTCAACTGCAAGTAGACTCCGCCCGGACTCCTACGGGAGCCGGGCTCCGTCCTCAACATCAACTGCTGGTAAGCCCTGTCCGGACTCCTACGGGAGCCAGACTTCGCCTTTGACTTTAATTGCAGGAAGACTCCATCCGGACTCCTACGGGAGCTGGGCTTCGCCCTCGACTCCAACGGCTGCAGACAGACTTCGTCCGGACTCCTACGGGAGCTGGGCTCCGCCGATAACTTCAACCACAAGTAGACTCCGCCCGGACTCCTACGGGAGCCGGGCCCCATCCTCAACTTCAACTGTCGGTAAGATCCGTCCAGACTCCTACGGGAGCCGGACTTCACACCTAACTTTAATTGCAGGAGGACTCCGCCCGGACTCCTACGGGAGCCGGGCTCCGCCCGCAACATCAACTCTGAGAGGACTCTGCCCGGACTCCTACGGGAGCCGGGCTCCGCCCGCTACTCCAACCTCAAAGGGGACTCCGTCTGGACTCCTACGGGAGCCGGGCTCCGTCGCCAACTTCAACCGCCGGTAAGATCTGTCCGGACTCCTACGGGAGCCGGACTTCGCACCTAACTTTAATTGCAGGAGGACTCTGCCCGGACTCCTACAGGAGCCGGACTCCGTCATCAGCTCCGACCGCTGCCGAACTTCAGCCGACGGATCTGCACTCCCAGGCGCGACACAGCAACCACCACGATCCCGCTCCACTTTCTGCGGTGGATTCCGCGCAGCTCCATCACTCCCTGACAGGCCGCAGTAACGGTCACAGCACTGCTCC
Source organism: Elaeis guineensis (assembly GCF_000442705.2). Classification (NCBI taxonomy): domain Eukaryota; kingdom Viridiplantae; phylum Streptophyta; class Magnoliopsida; order Arecales; family Arecaceae; genus Elaeis; species Elaeis guineensis. The sequence continues at coordinate 14,747,498 of NC_025999.2, read as the reverse complement.
ACTTCCTACGATGGATCCCGCGCAGCTCCACTACTCCCTGGCAAGCCACGATAACGGCCACAATCCTGCTCCACTTCCTGCGACGGATACCGCGCGATTCTTCCATCCGCTGGCAAGTCGCGATAACGGACGCCGCTCCACTTCCCTCGGCAGACTCCACGTGACACACTCCGATGATAGCCACGGGTCCACTCCACTACTCTTTGCAACAAACTCCGCCTGACCCTGGGCAGCCCACTGTCAGATGGTTACAGATATCGCTATCAGGCTACCGCCCCCTCCACCTATAAAAGGGGTCCTAGATACGTTATTCTATAAGCTCTAATTCTTTACCTCAAAACTCTGCTAAATTCTTCGTTCGAGCACTCCATTCTTGTTGAGTAGAGAACTGACTTGAGCGTCGGAGGGTCTTGCCGGAGCAACCCCACCTCCGGTTTAGACTTCCTTTGCAGGTCCCGGCGGCGACCGCGACTCCCTCGACTCCAGCTTCTCCGGTGCAAGCGGATTTTTGCACCAACAGGATTGGCGCTAGAGGAAGGGCTGCGAATCTCCGCAGTACCCTTGTTCTTAAAGGAGCGCTCAACGGAACCGCCTCCGATCGCCTCCTCCGACATCCATTCCTTGTTTCCCCCACTGGATCCTCACCTGATGCCTTCTCGCGAGACATTCGCACAACTACCCACGGCCTCCGCAGCCATATCTCGGACCCTGGTCTCGCCCCTGGTTTCCCAGGCCCCGCATCCTCTGGCTATGGTCGTCGACATGGGGTGGCCGGACGATTGGCCTCTGACGGATTCCATCAACACCATCTTGGGAGGATCCCAGCAGGAAACAACCAACATACCGGCTGTATCCCCCAAGCGGCAAAAGGTTGAAGAACCCATAACCTTTACCGAAGAAGACACCCAGGGAGTCCAATTCCCTCATAACGATGCAGTCGTAGTTTTCTTGAATATAGCAAATTACGACGTCCGTCGCATTCTTGTCGACAATGGAAGTTCGGCCGACATCTTGTTCTACGACGCCTTTTCAAGAATATCCACTCTTAACGGTCATCTGAGGTCGATTAGCTCCCCCTTAGTAGGGTTTACTGGCGACGCCATTCCGACGGAAGGGATGATAACTTTGACTGTGGCCGTGGGTCAATATCCAAAGCAATCCAGGGCTCTGGTAAATTTCTTGGTGGTGAAGGCGCCGTCCGCCTACAATGCAATCCTCGGCCGATCTGGCCTCAATGCTCTCCGAGCTATCGTATCAACCTACCATTTGAAGTTGAAGTTCCCCACCAACCAGGGGATCGGAGAGGTCCGGGGAGACCAAGCCCTGGCCAGACACTGCTACAACATCGCCTTGCAAAGAAGCGATCAATCTGACCCTTGTCCCGTCGATGGACTAGATGCTCACGATGACCTCACTGAAGAGAGGGGCGCCCCAATCGAAGATCTGGTACCGATCCTTTTGAATGATGGGAACGTGGAGCATGTAGCGCTAATCGGCTCCAACCTGGGGGAGGAGGTGCGGACGCATCTCATTGATTTTCTACGAAGAAATACGGATGTTTTCGCTTGGGTTCCAGCGGACATGCCGGGGATTGACACGGAAGTCATGGAGCATCATCTGGCCGTCGATCCAAAGCATCGACCAACGAAAGAAAAAATTCGGAGTCATGCCCTGAAGAGGCAGAAGGCGATAGCCGAGGAAGTGGATAAGCTCCTCAAGGCTGGATTCATTAAGGAAGTCAATTATCCTAATTGGATTTCCAATGTTGTCCTGGTCAAAAAAGCAAACGGCAAGTGGAGGATGTGCATAGACTTCAAAAAGCTGAATAAGGCTTGTCCAAAGGACAGCTACCCCCTTTTCAGAATCGACCAACTGGTGGATGCGACCTCAGGCCATGAGCTCCTCACCTTTATGGATGCGTTCTCCGGCTATAATCAAATTAGAATGACATCGGAAGATGAAGAGAAGATAGCTTTCATCACTAATCGTGGCCTTTACTGTTACAGGGTCATGCCTTTCAGCCTCAAGAATATGGGTGCAACCTACCAACGGTTGGTGAACAAAATCTTCAAAGAACAGATCGGCCGAAACATGGAGGTCTACGTGGACGATATGCTCGTAAAAAGCAAGTCTTTCAGAAATCATGTCGCCGACCTCGAGGAGACCTTCGATGCTCTCCAAAAATATAGAATGAAGCTGAACCCCACTAAATGCACTTTCAGAGTAACCTCAGGAAAGTTCCTGGGCTTCATGGTATCAGGGCGTGGGATCGAGGCCAATCTAGAGAAAATTCGCGCCATCCAGGAGATGGCCACCCCAAAGTCGATCAAAGAGGTTCAGTGCCTCACGAGGAGGATAGCGGCCCTTAATCGCTTCGTCGCAAGGTCGGTCGATCGGTGCTTGCCCTTCTTTCAAACCCTCAAGCAGCCGAAGAACTTCTGTTGGACCTCTGAGTGCCAACAGGCGTTCGAAGAGTTAAGAAGCTACCTTGGCTCACCCCCGCTGTTGGCAAAGCCTGAACCTGGGGAGGAACTATTTTTGTACCTAGCAGTCTCTCCCATGGCCCTCGCGGCCATCCTTGTCAAAGAAGAAGCGAAAGTCCAGCGACCAGTCTACTATGTTAGTCGCGCGCTGAGGGACGCCGAGACCAGGTACACCAAATTAGAAAAACTGACTTACGCCTTGTTGATTGCAGCTTGGAGGCTTCGACCCTACTTTCAAGGGTACATCATGACACTACTCATCGACCAACCAATCAAGGCGGTCTTGCACTGGGCAGACACCTCCGGGAGGATGGCGAAATGGGCGATCGAGCTCACGAAATTCGACATCAACTATCGATCCAGGCCAGCAGTGAAGGCCCAAATACTGGCAGATTTCATAGTAGAGTGTACCATCCCAGAGGAGGCTGAACTTGAACAAAGCGAAGGTGACGACCTGAAGTCTCAACCGAACTCCCCCGAAGAAGAGGCCGATCCCGCTAATCGCTTTTGGGCCCTCTATGTGGACGGATCTTCCAACATGTCGGGCGCAAGTGCAGGCCTGATCTTGGTCAATCCAGAGGGAGTCATCGCGGAGTACGCTCTGCATTTCGAGTTCCCCGCAACAAACAATGGAGCAGAATATGAAGCTCTGATCGTAGGACTAAGGATCGCCAAAGAGCTGGGAATAGGTCAACTCCGGGTACACAGCGACTCCCAACTGGTGGTGGGACAAGTCAGCGGGAGTTACGAAGCGTGGGAGGACAGTATGGTCAAATACCTTGAGAAGGTAAAGGAGCTCACTCCCGCCTTTAGCGACTTCAACGTTAGACAGATCCCAAGGTTGGAAAATACTAGGGCTGACCTTCTCTCCAAGCTGGCGACGTCGGCTCCGGCCGAATTGCCCAAAGGCATCCTCTTCGAAGTTCTAAAATACCCGAGTATAGAAGAATCACGGCCTGTAATGGAGATTGACCATGAGCCCAGCTGGGTCGACCCACTGATCATCTATCTCAGAGATGGAGTTCTCCCCCAGGATGCGAAGGAAGCTCGAAAGCTCCGAAATCAAGCCTCCCGATACATCCTTTATGAGGGCAAATTATACAAGAGATCATACTCCTTGCCCCTTTTGAAATGTCTCCGGCCCTCGGAGGCTGACTACGCCTTGTGGAAAGTACATGAAGGAGTTTGCGGAAACCATTTGGGGGCTAGATCTTTATCCCACAAGTTGCTCCACCAAGGATATTACTGGCCAACGATGCATCATGATTCGATTGAATATGTCAAAAAGTGTGACCGATGCCAGAGATACGCCAACGTCCAGAGATAGCCCGCCACTGAGCTCACACCCTTGAGTGCCCCTTGGCCTTTTGCATAATGGGGGATGGACATCCTTGGCCCCTTTCCCATGGCGTCTGGGCAAAGGAAGTTCCTCCTTGTAGCGATCGACTATTTCACCAAATGGGTTGAAGCCGAACCACTAGCGAAAATCACAGAAGCAAAAGTACAAGATTTCGTCTGGAAGTCGATCGTGTGTAGGTTCGGTCTGCCTAGAATCCTGATCACTGATAACGGACGGTAATTCGCGGGAGCAAAATTCATCAAATTCTGTGAAGATCTAAACATCTCCCACAACTTCACATCAGTAGCCCATCCCCAGGCGAACGGCGAAGCTGAGGTAACCAACAGAACCCTTTTGCAGGGGATTAAAATAAGGCTTGAAAAAGCGAAGGGAACTTGGGCGGACGAACTTTATCATGTGTTGTGGGTGTATCGAACTACCCAGAGGCTACCTACGGGGGAGACCCCTTTTGCTTTAGCCTTCGGTACGGAAGCTGTCATCCCAATCGAGCTTAAACTCCCGTCGGCACGAGTCGTGGCGTTCGACGAACGTCAAAATTCGCAAAGTCTTAGAGCCAACCTCAACCTGCTGGAAGAAAGACGGGAGATAGCTCAGGTTCGAATGGCAGCCTACAGACAGAAAGTCGCTCGATATTACAACGCCCGGGTCAAGAACAAAGCCTTTAGAGCGGGAGATCTAGTGCTTCGACGAGCCGCTGTCTCGCAACCTCAGGACCGAGGGAAACTCGCCCCAAACTGGGAAGGACCGTATGAAGTCAAAGAAGTGGTCCGGCTCGGAACTTATTATCTTAAGGAACTCGGAGGAGCCGACCTCCCGTGACTGTGGAGCTCAGAAAACTTATGGATGTACTACCAGTAACTTCGTTTTAATTGAAAATTGCATACCTATATGTCTTTGGACAATTCAAACAAACTATATCAAAAACAAAAGGGAAACCTCATCTCGACAAAGTCGAAGGCTCGGTTCCATTTAGACCGGATGGGGAGAGAGGCCCTGCAACGCCCATATGCGCCCCCACAGCCTTGCTAAGGACAGGAGGAAAACCTTGCCCTAGCTTAAGAAAAATCGAAGGCCCAGACTCCTATGGGAGCCGAGCTCCGTCACCAACTTCAACCGGTGGTAAGCCCAGCCCGGACCCCTACGGGAGTCGGGCTCCGTCGCCAACTTCGATTTCTGATAAATCCCATCCGGACTCCCACAGGAGCTGGACTTCGCACCCTACTTTGATTGCAGGAAGACTCCGCCCGGACTCCTACGGGAGCCGGGCTCTGTCCGCGACTCCAATCGTAGGGAGGATTCCGTCCGGACTCCTACGGGAGCCGGACTTCGTCACCAACTTCAACTGCTGGCGATCTTCGCCCAGACTCCCACGGGAGCCAAACTTCGCCCTGACTTCGCCTGCGGGAGCCAAACTCCCGTAGCCTCGCTGAGAGCAGAGAAAGATTCCAAGCAAAAAGGAAAAAGAAAGGCGATGGACCACATCAACGATGATTGGAAAACAAACAGCGCCCGAGGTGCATAGAACCGCGTCACAGCAAGGATTGAGGCTCCCATCGGGAGTCCCAGCCTTCAAAGAAGCTTTCGACGCAAAATATGACAACTTCCTCAGGGCGACAGAAGCTCGGACCTCCGAGCTCAAGCCCTGAGGGGACATCAAGCCCGAATGGCCCCAGGCGAACCTGCGGCCACTGACGGAAAGGATGGGTTGATACGATGACAACCAGGCACCTTCGAATGATGTAAAAGTCGATAAGGAGCTCGGCAAATGACAATTCAACACGAATAAAAGGGCCACCGACGACCTTAGGACGACATCAAAAAAAAAAAAAAAGGGGAAAGAGAGAAGAAGGGGGAAGAACTTCGGCCGCGACAACTTCTCCGTACTTCCTTCATTCGAAATTCGAACTCAGAAGTAGGGGGACTGGTGTTGGGCATAAAATACCCTCGGCCGAAGTTCTTGGCAGGGTCGACCCTCGCGAGGCTCCATCCACAACTTCTGCCGCAAGGAAGACTTCGTCCGGACTCCTATGGGAGCCGGACTCCGCCGACAACTTCAACTGCAAGTAGACTCCGCCCGGACTCCTACGGGAGCCGGACTCCGTCCTCAACATCAACTGCTGGTAAGCCCTGTCTAGACTCCTACGGGAGCCGGACTTCGCCTTTGACTTTAATTACAGGAAGACTCCGTCCGGACTCCTATGGGAGCCGGGCTTCGCCCTTGACTCCAACGGCTGCAGACAGACTTCGTCCGGACTCCTACGGGAGCCGGGCTCCGCCGACAACTTCAACCGCAAGTAGACTCCGCCCGGACTCCTACGGGAGCCGGGCTCCATCCTCAACTTCAACCATCGGTAAGATCCGTCCGGACTCCTACGGGAGCCGAACTTCACACCTAATTTTAATTGCAGGAGGACTCCGCCCGGACTCCTACGGGAGCCGGGCTCCACCCGCAACATCAACTCCGAGAGGACTCTGCCCGAACTCCTACAGTAGCCGGGCTCCACCCGCGACTCCAACCTCAAGGGGGACTCCGCCCAGACTCCTACGGGAGTCGGGCTCTATCGCCAACTTCAACCACTGGTAAGATCCGTCCGGACTCCTACGGGAGCCAGACTTCGCACCTAACTTTAATTGCAGGAGGACTCCGCCCGGACTCCTACGGGAGCCAGACTCCGTCATCAGCTCTGACCACTGCCAAACTTCAGCCGACGGATCTGCACTCCCAGGCGTGACACAGCAACCACCACAATCCCGCTCCACTTCCTGCGGTGGATTCCGTGCAGCTCCATCACTCCCTGATAGGCTGCAGTAACGGTCACAACACTGCTCCACTTCCTACGACGGATCCCGTGCAGCTCCACTACTCCCTGGCAAGCCACGATAACGGCCACAATCCTGCTCCACTTTCTGCGATGGATACCGCGTGATTCTTCCATCCGCTGGCAAGTCGCGACAACGGACGCCGCTCCACTTCCCTCGGCAGACTCTACGTGGCACACTCTGATGATAGCCACGGGTCCACTCCACTACTCTTTGCAACAAACTCTGCCTGACCCTAGGCAGCCCACTGCCAGACGGTTACAGATATCGCTATCAGGCTACCGCCCCCTCCGCCTATAAAAGGAGGTCCTAGATACGTTATTCTATAAGCTCTAATTCTTTACCTCAAAACTCTGCTAAATTCTCCGTTCGAGCACTCCATTCTTGTTGAGGCAGAGAACTGACTTGAGCATCGGAGGGTCTTGCCGGAGCAACCCCACCTCCGGTTTAGACTTCCTTTGCAGGTCTCGACGGCGACCGCGACTCCCTCGACTCCAGCTTCTCCGGCGCAAGCGGATTTTTGCACCAACAATATCTATCAGTATGATCAAAATAAAATAGAAATCATTACCAAACCAATTGATTCTTGATCTTCTTTGGTCCAACACTTGGAGAGGATGTTCCTCAGACTACTCATAGCCATACAAAGTCATGATCTGGCTGCTACAGAAAAATTCACATGAAGATTAGCGCAGATCATGGGCTTGAAGGTGCTAGCCTGCAAGCAACTTCGACAGCTGATCTCTTCCTTCTTCTTCAAACACCTTGGACACTTCAAAGTAAGAGAAGATCTAAAGGAGGAAGAGAGGAAGAGGAGAAGGGCTCTGGAAAACCACAAAACATCAAGGGAACCAATGATGAGACATCCAAGAGAGGAGCCCCCTTTTTATAGACTAGGAATTAGGGTTCCACCAAGGGAAGGGCACCAAGAGTCCACACCAAACCATCTTTTGGCATCCCAAAAAATTCTAAACAAACCACTATGGCATGAAGAAGGATTTTTGAGTCTCACATGCCAAAGGACTCTCCAAAAAAAATAAAAAATAAATCATTATGGTGCCAACAAATTTTCTTGTATGAAAAATCTTTTTTCTAGTTTACATCTTATCTCTAATTCGGATCGCATCGAATTAGGCAAAAGATAAGATTATGACTCATCAATCATTGTCACCTATCCTTATTGGGTCTAGTAATTTGATGCCAAAAAGGTCAAGCCAAATCCTATTTGGCATGAAGATATGAGCATGAGTCCAAGTGTGGCGTAAAGAGATAAGGATAGAGTCCAAGTTGACAAGAATTCTTCATTCCTAATCTGATTCTAATCCAAATCAAATTTGGATTAACCCACTGATAGAAATAAACTTAATTTAATTAAAAATCTAAATATCTCATTAAATTTTTAATCTCAATTAGAAATTAGTCAAGTTCAAACTCTGAATAGTTCAATTTAAATTTTATTTTTCAGATATTACATGTGATGTATCAGATCTGAAAGCATGTTAATTAGATTGATTTTTGATACATGAAATGTATGCAAAGCATGTATAAGTTAGATTTTAAATTGTATATGTGATATGTTAATTTAGATCTAACTAGTTTTGTAGTTAAATTTATTTTTTTGATTAAGGTATTCCTCATGGCCGTCCGATCATAAGAACAAAGTAGGATTTTAAGACCCTCTATTCCCATTCAATAGGGTGTTCATATGACGTGTAGGGATGCTGTGCGTTCATCCTTAATCAGAAATTAAAACTTACTTTTCTGCAAAACCCTAGATCCTGAAATCCTAAGATTTATTTTACATGCTTTGTTAATCAGGATCAATTTTTTCTTGCAATCAGGATTGATCATATGAAACCCAATCTGAATCGAACTGAATCTAATTCAATTAGACTTATTCCAAAGCTCTTTACTCAATCAAATTGAGTTAATTAGTAATCTAATTACCAATTAATTCTTCATAAATAATAGAATCTTAGTCCCAATGGGACTCTCCCTAGAGTATCAGTCCTAATAGGACTCGTCACTAGAGTCACAATCCAATTGGACTCTTCAGCCATCTGATTTGATCAAATCTTCTAATGAGTGTGATCCCATAAGTTTTAACTTAAGCTAGTAACATAGGAATAACTTCTTATACCAATTGATATAACTATCTAGCAATGTTACCCGATGTTCGGATAGGCCAAATTTATGCAAAGCAACACTCAAGAATCTATTTGAATATAGTTACCATATAATTCATCCCTTTGACCTTTGATGCTCGGATGACTTAGAGTTTAAACTGTCAACTCTTAATGGTACATCCATTATGTGTCTCAACCTAATAAATTCTATGACTCCTCATAAGGATTGCCCTAGCCAAGGTCTTACTAAATTGAAACACAAAGCATTCTCTCCAATATTTTGGAGTGGTCAATTTCATCTTGACTCACACACTGACTTTGACTTCACAAGTACTTGACTGTGTCCAGAAACCTTTCGATCCTGAATTAAAAATTCAGATAGTTTGGCATCAAAGCACAGTGAGTTGCTTGCAAGTTTTCGTGGTGATCTCAGATCGGAGAGATACTTATACCTATATCCCTTCAGAGTGACTCTTGATAGTAGAGTGCTCCGAAGTTGATCACATTCAGTGAAATATACTCCTTTCACCTACATGTCATACCAGCATCTTCATGCTCCTTGGTTAAGAGGACAACCAGCCTATATGGCACACAATGACCTACACTTGATATGTCTATCGTTCTAGTAATAGCATATCATTTGGTCGCAAACTCATTTAAGGACTAAACAATAAATTCGCCTTTATCGATTTAAAATAGTCCTAAGGACTTTCATCATAGCATAGAAATTCAATATAGAAGATGTACAAGCTTATGATGAAAATTATCAAATAAATATTTTATTAATTAATTCATATATAATTACATCAAATAGCACAACTGTCAATAGGCTGACGATTGGCTTTGGGATATATATCCCAACAACTTCCACTTATACTAAAGCTAATTGGTACAGTATCATATACCTATCTTCATTTTGTGATCTTCGAACTCCTTTACCATAAGGGCTTTAATTAATGGATCAATCAGATTCTCTTTTCTATCGATCTTTTGAAGGTCGACGTCACCTCGATCCATAATTTCTCGAACAAGGTGGTAGCAACGCAGAATATGCTTTGTCTGCTGATGTGCCTTCAGCTCCTTTACTTGAGCTATAGCTCCAGTACTATCGCAATAAAGTAGAGCTAGACCATCGATGGAAGGTGTCACTCCAAGCTTAATGATGAACTTTCTTAGCCACACAGCTTCCTTTGCAGCATTGGATGCCGCAACGTACTCCACCTTGCAAACAGAATCGGTTATGGTGTGCTGCTTGGAACTTTTTCAGCAAACAGCTCCATCATTTAGGATAAAGATGTATCCTGACATGCTTTTACTATCGTCACGATCTGACTGAAAATTAAAATCAGTGTATCCCATGAGTTTCAAGTCAGATTCTCCATAAACGAGCCACTAGTCCTTAGTATTTCTCAAATACTTAAGGATGGTTTTTGTAACCTTCCAATGGTTCTCATCCGGATCTGATTAGTATCTGCTCACTACTCCTAGTGAGTATGCCACATCCAATCTTGTACATGTCATGACGTATATTATAGAACCCACTATCGAGGCATATGAAATTTTACTTATATGCTCTCTCTCTTGAGGAGTTATCGGACAATCCTTCTTCGAGAGAGATATTCCATGGCCTATCAGAAGAAAGCCTTTCTTGAAATTCTCCACACTAAACCATTTCAGCATGGTATCTATGTACGTTGATTAGGAGAGTCCGAGCAGCCTCTTAGACCTATCACTATAGATCTTCATCCCTAGGATGTAGACTGCTTCTTCTAGATCTTTCATGGAGAATTATGATGACAACCATACTTTTATTCTCTATAATGCAGGGACATCATTCTCAATTAAGAGAATATCATCACATATAAAATAAAAAATATAATTACTGAACCATTAGCCCACTTAAATATACAGGATTTCTCTCCATTCTTAACGAAGTCATACGTTCTAATCATCTTATCAAAACGTATGTTTCAACTCCGAGATGCTTGCTTCAATCTATAAATGGATCTTTGAAGCTTGCACACCTTGGACTCGTCTGTAGATGTGAACCCTTCAGGTTGCATCATATACACCTCTTCATTCAGCTCTCCATTTAGAAAAGCTGTTTTCACATCCATTTGTCAGACTTCATAGTCTAGGTATGCCACTATCGCAAGCATAATCCAAATGGACTTGAGCATTGCCACAGGAGAGAACATCTCATCATAGTCAATACCATAACATTGATGATATCCCTTGACAATCAAATGGGCTTTATAAGTCTCAACCTTCCCGTCTGCATCCCTTTTTCTTTTGAAGACCCACTTACACCCTATGGATTTTATCCCTTCAGGTGGATCAACCAATGTTCACACATTATTATTTTCATGGATTTCATTTTGGATTTCATGGTTTCAAGCCATTTCTCAGAGTCAGACCTCTGTATTGCATTCATATAGGTGACTGGATCCTCCTTGTTCTCATCGAGCTCAACAGGATCTCCATCTTGGACCAAGAAACCTAGGTATCTGTCCGACTGATGCGGTACTCTATCAGATTGCCTTAAAGATGTTTATATATTGGCCTTTGATTTTGATCTTATCAAACCTGATTCAGATTCAGTTACTGGTATCAGTTCTTCTACCTGTCGAACTTCGTCAAGCTCGACTTTAGAGGCACTTATTCCTTCACTAAGCAACTCCTTTTTCAAAAAGTTTGCCTTACTGGTGACAAATACCTTTTGTTCAGCAGGGAGGTAAAAGTAATATCTCCTTGTTTCCTTGGGATACCCTACAAAATTATACTTATCGGACCTAGGTCCGAGCTTGTCAGTTTGTAATCATTTGACATAAGCCGGATACCCCCAGACCTTAAGATAAGTGAGGTTTGGCCTACGTCCTGACCATATCTCATATGGTATTTTACTAACTAACTTGTTTGAAACATTATTGAGCACAAAATAGGCTATCTCAAGTGCATATCCCCAAAAGAAGATCGGCAGACTTGCAAACCCCATCATGAACCGAACCATGTCCAATAAGATTCGATTCCTTCTTTCTGAGACACCATTATGCTGTGGTATCTCTGGAGGAGTCTATTGTGAGAGAATTTTATTCTCTTCAAGATATGTCAGAAATTCACTGAAAAGATATTCACCTCTTCGGTCAGACCGAAGAGTCTTAATACTTTTTTCAGTTTATTTTTCTACTTTATTATGAAATCATTTAAATATTTTACATGATTCAGACTTGTGTTTCATCAAATAGACATACCCATACCTAGATAGGTCATCTATAAACATAATGATATAGCTATACCCTCCTCTGGCACTAATGTTCATAGGTCCATAAACATCACTATGTATTAAACCTAGAACTTCACTAGCTTGTTCACCTTTTTTAGTAAAAGGTGACTTAGTCATCTTTCCAAGAAGACAAGACTCACAAGTTGGTAGTGATTCACAATCACTGATATTGAGGATACCCTCTTGTGCTAACTTGTTTATCCTCTTTTGTTAATATGACCGAGCCTGCAATGTCAAAGGTAGACATCTGTGACATTATCTAACTTTACACGTTTATTTGGAGTGTACATTATACTTATAGGCTGTGACAATACACAGATGCCATTTCTTAATTATCCTCACATTATTATAACATCATTCATAATGATATCATAATAATCATTCTTTATTGATAAACTATAACCATCTTTGGCCAAAAGATCAATAGAGATTATATTCATCAAGAAAGATGGACAATAATGACAATCACTTAAAATAATACTATTAGATTTGAAAATAAGCTCGATAATTCTTAAAGCTCGAATTGGAACTTGACTTCCATCTTCCATATTTAGGAATCTCTCATCGTTCTCAAATTTTTTACTAACTTGAAGTCCCTGCAACGAATTACATATGTGAACTGAACTTCTAGTATTCAATACCCAGGTAGTAGTATCGCATATAGAAAAATTATAAGGTATTATCATATAAGTATTTTGATCAGCAACTAATTGCTCATTTCTCTTTAGCCTATTTGGGTCATAGTCTACTTGACTCGATTCAACCCTAAACTTTTTAGCTAGATTGAGCTCAAGACCAATATTTAATTTTTGATACTCGCTATCAAAGTTGGGTCCAATAAGCTCATCACTGTCAAACAGTGAGTGGAGCGATAAATTACTAGCCATTTCTAAAGAGAAAGAAAAATACAGACCTAATTAGTATATGAATTAATCAAGCCTAAAGACATAGATTTTAGTCTAAAGGTTCTCCCACTATTTTATATGAATTGGTAGCCTCTACCTCCAATTCGAGGAATTATCTTAATTCTTTAGTAGGTACTAGAATCTACACATACTGCATACAGACTCGAGTATGGCTCGGCCAATCCATATACATCTATGGATAAGTTTTCAACCAATTATTTTTTTAAATAATTTTTAGTAATTAATTTTACCTTAAATTTTATTTCAGTAGGCGATGGGCCTCCACTGAAAGTCCTAGTTAGATCCAACCATTAACATGAACCTACTCAGTGATTCTAGCTAATAAATAATCAGGTTCGAGTATAGCTCGACCAACCCAACCATTCATCAGATAGTACAATAAAGTCATCATATGATGAATAATAATTCCATCATTTAGAGAAATACCAGACAGATGGTGCCTGCAATGTCAATCAGAAATAATGGACCCATTACTATTCACCTTAATAGAAGACTATGATCTAGTTATCATCATAACTAGCTCATTTTATGGACCTAATAATTTAGAAGATTTGGTTAACATAATTTAATAAAATTAAATGCATAGACCAGCTAATCTTAATCCTCCCACTGACTTCACCAAGTCAGATTAAGGTGGACTAAAAATAAGCCAGTCTTACTAACAAATCATCAATCCTCCCACTGACTTCATCAAGTCATATCGAGGATAAAGACAAGTCGAACTAGGGGCACCTAAATCAGTTGAACTAATTTTCTAGTAAGCATGGGTCAACCCTAATCATTAAGCGATCTAATCAATACTTGATTCACTATGTTGGTCAGGTAAGTGAGATCGGTGGGAGGGATATGCCATTAACTCATCATAGACTCAATCTATATGAGTAGCTCTCAATTAAAAATCACCGATCAAGACTGCCAATCTTACCTTAGACACCAACTGGTTAATTAGTTTCAATTGAATCTACTTATGAATTTGGATTCAACCGCTGAGCTCAAGATCAAAGTCCATTTGGATCTAATCAAAGACATGGACTCGACCAACTACAACTATTATATTGGCTCTAAAAAATTTTTGATTAAATCTATTTTTTTTTAGTCTATTTGATCTTTGATTCTAACCGTAAGTCTAACCCAATTAGGAGGATCTGATCAAGCTAATCCAGAAATTCATCATCCATATTTTATGCAAATGGATATTGATCTTGAGCTTAGCAGTCGAACCCAAATCCATAAGTAAATCCGATTGAAACTGATTAACCAGTTGGTGTCTAAGATAAGTTTGGTAGTCTTGATCGATGATTTTTAATTGGGAGCTACTCATATAGATTGAGTCTATGATGACTTAATGGCATATCCCTCCCACCGATCACACTTACCTGACCAACATGATGAATCAAGTTTTGATCAGATTACTTAATGATTAGGGTTGACCCATGCTTACTAGAAAATCAATTCAACTGATTTAGGTGCCCTTAGTTCGACTTGTCTTTATCTTTGACATGACTTGGTGAAGTCAGTGGAAGGATTGATGACTTGTCAGTAGGACTGGCTTGTTTTTAGTCCACCCTTATCTGACTTGGTGAAGTTAGTGAAAATATTAAGATTAGCTGGTCTGTGCATTTAATTTTATTAAATTATATTAACTAAATTTTTTAAATTATTAGGTTCATAAAATGAGCTAGTTATAATGATAACTAGATCATAGCCTTCCATTAAAGTGAATGGTAATAGGTCTATTATTTCTGATTGACATTGCAGGCGCCATCCATCTGATGTTATTCTGAATGATGAAATTATTATTCATCATATGATGTCTCTATTATACTATCTGATGAATGGTTGGGTTGGTCGAGCCATACTTGGATTTGATTATTCATTAGTTAGAATCACTGAGTAGGTTCATGTTAATAGTTGGATCTAATCAGAACTTTCAGTGGAGGCCCATCGCCTACTGAAATAAAATCTGAGGTAAAATTAATTACTAAAAATTATTTAAAAAAATAATTAATTGAGAACCTACCCATAGATGTATATGGATAGGCCGAGCCATACTCGGGCCTGTATGCAGTCTGTGTAAATTTTAGTACCCGCTAAAGAATTAAGATAATTTCTCGAATTGGAGGTAGATGCTACCAATTCATATAAAATAGTGGGAGAATCTTTAGACTAAAGTCCATATCTTTAGGCTTGATTAATTCATATACTAATTAGGTCTGTGTTTTTCTTTCTTTTCAAAAATAGCTAGTAATTTATTGCTCCACTCACTGTTTGACAGTGATAAGCTTATTGGATCCAACTTCGATAGCCAGTATCAGAAGTTGAATATTGGTCTTGAGCCTAATCTTGCTAAAATGTTTAGGGCTGAATCGAGTTAAGCAGACTATAACCCAAATAGGCTAAAAAGAAATGAGCAATTAGTTGCTAATCAAGGTGCTTAAATGATAATACCTTGTAATTTCTCTATATGTGATACTACTACCTGGGTATTGGATACTGGAAGTTCAGTTCACATATGCAATTCATTACAGGGACTTCAAGTTAGTAGAAAATTTGAGAACGATGAGAGATTCCTAAATATAAAAGATGGAAGTCAAGTTTCAATCTGCGCTTTAGGAATTGTCGAGCTTGTTTTCAAATCTAATAGTGTCATTTTAAGTGATTGTCACTATTGTCCATCTTTCTTGATGAATATAATCTCTATTGGTCTTTTGGCCAAAGATGTTTATAGTTTATCAATATAGAATGATTATTGTGATATCATTATGAATGATGTTATAATAATGCGAGGACAATTAAGAAATAGCATCTATGTATTGTCACAGTCTATAAGTGTAATGTACACTCCAAATAAAAATTTAAAGTTAGATAATATCACAGATGCCTACCTTTAGCATTACAGGTTCGGTCATATTAACAAAACAGAATAAACAGGTTAGGACAAGAGGGTATCCTCAATATCAATGATTGTGAATCATTACCGATTTGTGAGTCTTGTCTTTTTGAAAAAATGACTAAGTCACCTTTTGCTGAAAAAGGTGAACGAGCTAGTAAAGTTCTAGGTCTAATGCATAATGATGTTTGTGGACCTGTGAACATTAGTGCCAAAGGAGGGTATAGCTATTTCATTACCTTTATAGATGACCTATCTAGGTATGGGTATGTCTACTTGATGAACACAAGTCCGAATCATTTGAAATGTTCAAATGATTTCGTAATGAAGTAGAGAAACAAACTGAAAAAATATTTAGACTCTTTGATCTGACTGAGGGGGTGAATATCTTTCCAATGAATTTCTGACATATCTTGGAGAGAATGGGATTCTCTCATAATAGACTTCTCTAGGGACACCACAATATAATGGTGTCTCAGAAAGAAAGAATCTAATCTTGTTGGACATGGTTCGGTTCATGATAGGATTTGCAAGTCTGTCGATCTCCTTTTAGGGATATATACTTGAGACAGCCTATTTTGTGCTCAATAATATTTCAAACAAGTTAGTTAGTAAAACACCATATGAGATATGATCAGAGCGTAGGCCAAACCTCACTTATCTTAAGGTCTGGGGGTGTCTGGCTTATGTCAAATGATTACAAACCGACAAGCTCGGACCTAGGTCCGATAAGTGTAATTTTGTAGGGTACCCCAAAGAAATGAGGAGATATTATTTTTACTTTCCTGCTGAGCAAAAGGTATTTGTCAGTGGTAAGGCATACTTTTTAAAAAAGGAGTTGCTTAGTAAAAGAATAAGTGCCTCTAAAGTCGAGCTTGATGAAGTTCGATAGATAGAAGAACCGACACCAGTAACTGAATCTGAATCGAATTTGATAAGATCAAATCCAGAGCCCAATATACAGACATCTTTAAGGCAATCCGATAGAGTACTGCATCAGCCGGACAGATATCTAGATTTCTTGATCCGAGATGGAGATCCTGTTGAGCTTCATGAGAACAATGAGGATCCAGTCACCTATATAGATGCAATGTAGAGGTCTAACTATGAGAAATGATTTGAAGCCATGAAATTCGAAATGGAGTCCATAAAGATCAACAATGTGTGGACATTGGTTGATCCACCTGAAGGGATAAAACTCATAGGGTGTAAGTGGGTCTTCAAAAGAAAAAGGAGCACAGACGGAAAGGTTGAGACCTATAAAGCCTATTTGATTGCCAAAGGGTATCATCAATGTTATGGTATTGACTATGACGAGGCATTCTCTCCTGTGATAATGCTCAAGTCCATTCGGATTATGCTTGCAATAGCGGCATACCTGGACTATGAAGTCTGGCAAATGGATATGAAAACAGCTTTTCTAAATGGAGAGCTGAATGAAGAGGTGTATATGATACAGCCTGAAGGGTTCACATCTACAAACGAGTCTAAGATGTGCAAGCTTCAAAGATTTATTTATGGATTGAAGCAAGTATCTCAGAGTTGGAATATATATTTTGATAAGATGATCAGAACGTATGGCTTTATTAAGAATGGAGAAGAACCCTGTATATATAAGTGGGCTAATGGTTCAGTAATTATATTTCTTATTTTGTATGTGGACGATATTCTCTTAATCGAAAATAACATCCCTGCATTACAGGAAATAAAAGTGTGGCTGTCATCACAATTCTCCATGAAGGATCTGGGAGAAGCAGCCTACATCCTAGGGATGAAGATCTATAGGGATAGATCTAAGAGGCTGCTCGAACTCTCTTAATCAACGTACATAGATACCATGCTGAAATAATTCAGCATGAAGAATTTTAAGAAAGGCTATCTTTCGATAGGCCATGAAATATCTCTCTCGAAGAAGGATTGTCCGATAACTCTTCAAGAGAGAGAGCGTATGAGTAGAATTTCATATGCCTCGACAGTGAGTTCTATAATGTATGCCATGATATGTACAAGACTGGATGTGGCATACTCACTAGGAGTAGTGAGCAGATACCAATCAGATCTAGGTGAGAACCATTGGAAGGTTGCAAAAACTATCCTTAAGTATTTGAGAAATACTAAGGACTAATGGCTCGTTTATGGAGAATCTGACTTGAAACTCATGGAATACACTGATTTTAATTTTCAGTCAGATCATGATGATAGTAAAAGCATGTTGGGATACATCTTTACTCTAAATGGTGGAGCTGTCTGCTAGAAAAGTTTCAAGCAGCACATCGTAGTCGATTTTGTTTGTGAGGCAGAGTACATCGCGACATCCGATGCTGCAAAGAAAGTTGTGTGGCTAAGAAAGTTCATCATCGAGTTTGGAGTGGCACCTTCTATCGATAGTCCAATTCTACTTTATTGCGATAGTACTGGAGCCATAGCTCAGGTAAAGGAGTTGAAGGCATATCAGCAGATAAAGCATATTCTACGTTGCTACCATCTTATTCGAGAAATCATGGATCGAGGTGACGTTGACCTTCAGAAGATCGATAAAAAAGAGAACCTGACTGATCTATTAACTAAAGTCCTTACGGTAAAGAAGTTCAAAGATCACAAAATAAAGATGTTTATACAATACTATACCGATTGACTTTAGTACAAATGGGAGTTGTTGAGAAATATATCCCAAAGCCAATTGTCAGCCTGTTGACAGTTGTGCTATTTGATTTAATTATATATAAATTAATTAATAAAATATTTATTTTGATAATTTTTATCATAAGCTTGTACATCTTTTATATCGAACTTCTGTGTTATGATGAAAGTCCTTAAGATTATTTTAAATCGATAAAGGAGGATTTATCGTTTAGTCCTTAAATAAGTTTGCGACTAAATGATATGCTATTATTTGGATGATAGACATATCAGGTGTAGGTCGTTGTATGCTATATAGATTGATTGTCCTCTTAATCAAAGAACATGGAGACACTGATATGGCATGCAGGCAAAATATAGGAGTATATTTCACTAAACGTGACCAACTCCAGAGTATTCTGTTGTCAAGAGTTACTCCGAAGGAATATAGGTATAAGTGTCCCTCCAATCTGAGATCACCATAGTGACTTGCAAGCAACTCACTGTATTTTAGTGCCAAACTTCCTAAATTTCTAATTTAGGATCGAAAAATTTTTAGGCATGGTCAAGTACTTGTGAAGTCGGTGCGTGAGTTAAGATGGAATTGATCACTTCAAGAGATTGGAGAGAATGCTTTGTGTTTCAATTTAATAAGACCTTGGCCAGGGCAATCCTTGTGAGGAGTCACAGGATTTATCAAGTTGAGACACATAATGGATGTACCATTAAGAGTTGATAGTTTAAACTCTAAGTCATCCTAGTATCAAAGGTCAAAGGGATGAATTATATAGTAACTATATTCAAATAGGTTCTTGAGTGTTGCTTTGCATACATTTGACCTATCCGGATATCGGGTATCATTGCTAGATGGTTACTCCGATTGGTACCGGAATCAATTCTTATGCTACCGACTTAGATTCAAACCTATGGAATCACATACATTAGAAGTTTCTCTTCGATCATATGGCTAATCTGAAGAGTCCCAATCAACGGAGACTCTGCTGAAGAGTCCCACTAGACGAAAACACTAGAGAAGAGTCCCACTAGACTTGGACTCTATCATTAATAGAAGATTAATTAATGATTAAATCACTAATTGGCTTAATTTGATTGAGAATTAAAGACTGAATCAAGTCTGATTGAATTTGATTCAATCAGGTCAAGTTTGATTAGGTTATGAGATGATCTAATCGGTAAGGGAGAAATGATCCTGATTTGATTGGATCTATGGCTCAATTAATTTATTGATTTGATAAAGTTTAATTAAGATTATAGGAGCCTAATTAGATTAGGTTCATCATATTTTATTTAGATCTAATTAGAATGGGTTTGAAAGAAATCTAATTGGTTAAACCCTAGAGTCCCAAATGAATAGGACTCTATCCCTTGCGCCACCTAAATTGTCTCACACCTTTTCTCATCATACAAAATTAGTTTGCATATGAGAAAATTAGAAAATAACCCTTCTTTTATCTCCCATTAAGGATAGGAATTGATTGATTTTGATTTGAATTCAAATTAGTTTGAATTTCAACTTAAAACCTTATCCATATCCTTGCACATGTTGGTTGCTTTTGAAGGGGTCTATTGTATATGAGAAAAAGAAGTCTTTCTAATTGATTTTCAAAGATAATTTTTTCTAATAAGTCCCTCTTTAAGTTAGATAAGGGTGAGAAAAAGTTGGAGTCGAATTGAAATTCAAAAGAGTTTGAATTGCAACAAACTGCAGCCCTTATCTTGTTTTATTTGGTTTGTGCGACAACCATAAAAAGGCCATAATTTTATGCACCAAAAGAGGAGAGATTTTCATTGTGAGATACCAGAGAGAAAGAGGATCAAAAATACTTCTTTGAAATGTAAGGATTGGGTAGTTTTCCTTCCTTTTTGGCGTGAACAAAAGAGGAGACCGTTCTCCTCTCAGGTGAGCGACCTAGAACTATTCTAGGATTTTGGGTGAGAGAAAAACTATAAAGAAGAGAGTCTTCATTAGAATTTTCTCCACCATCCAGCATCTTCCTCTACTCCATCTTCAACATCAAAAAATTTAGAGGTGATCGAAGAAGGAGATCAAGTCAGATCTGCCATCAGAAACTGACTGCACGAGCTAGCACTCCCGTGGAAGGCTGATCGGTCCGAGGAGCTTCGTGTGGACCATCTATGGAGGCTGGATGCTTGTGCGATTGCAAGCAACTAGAGAGGACTTCTAGATCTACATTCTCGATCATAGAGTTTGACTACCCATGCTTAGGTATTGGGTTCGGACTCTAGAAGTGGTAAATTAGATCTATTTCTAAATGCTGTCTTTTGGTTCACATGCTTGTCATTTTAGATTTAAATTTTTATGCACATAAATTCATGTCATAGATTCGTTTGTAGGAGTTTCAAAATCAGATCTTATACATATATTTATAGATTAAATAGTTTAATCTAATATTTTTTCACTAAAAATTTTTGAAATGCATGCATGAAACCCCTGCACATCCCAACATTGTAGCCACACAAAGTCATCTAGTCTTTATAGAAAAATCCACACGAAGACTGGTGCAAATTGGGGCTTAGAGGTGCTAGTCTGCAAGCAACTTCGATAGCTGATCTCTTCCTTCTTTTTCAAATACCTTGGACACTCCAAAGTAAGAGGAGATCTAAAGGAGAAAGAGAGGAGGAGGAGAAAAGCTTTAGAAAACTACAAAATAACAAGGGAACCAATGATGAGACATCCAAGAGAGGAGCTCCCCTTTTATAGACTAAGAATTAGGATTCCACCAAGGGAAGGGCGCCAAGAGTCCACACCAAAACTACCTTTTGGCATCCTAAAAGATTTCAAAAAAATCACTATGGTGTGGAGAAAAATTCTAAAGTCTCACATGCCAAAGGACTCTCCAAGAAAAGTAGGGAATAAATCATTATGGTGCCAACGAATTTCCTTATATAAATTTTTTTTTCTAATTTACATCTTATCTCTAATTCGGATCGCATTCGAATTAGGCAAGAGATAAGATTATGATGCATCAATAATTGCAACCCACCCTTATTGGGTCTACTACTTTGACACTAAAAAGGTCAAGCCAAATCTTATTTGGCATGGAGATATGGGTATGAGTCTAAGTATGGCGCAAGGAGATAAGGATAGAGTCTAAGTTGATAAGGACTCTTCATTTCTAATTTGATTTTAATCCAAATCAAATTTGAATTGAACCCACTGATAGAAATGAACCTAATTCAATTGAAAATCTAAATATCTCATTAAATTTTTAATCCCAATTAAGAATTAGCCAAGTCCAAATTCTAATCGAATTAGGATCAAAATTTTTCTATAATCAGGATTGATCATATCAAACCTAATCTGAGTCGAACTGAATCTAATTCAATTAGACTTGTTCCAAAGCTCTTTACTCAATCAAATTAAATTAATTAGTAATTTAATTACTAATTAATTCTTCATAAAAGTAGAGTCCTATTCTTAGTGGGACTCTCCTTAGAGTTCCAGTTCTAGTAGGGCTCGTCATTAGAGTCACAATCCAATTGGACTCTTTAGCCATCTGATCTGACTAAATCTTCTAATGCATGTGACTTCATAGGTTCGAACCTAAGTCGGTAGTATAGGAACAACTTTCTATATCAATTGATGTAACTATTTAGCAATGGTGATTCGACAATCGGATAGGTCGAAGTGTTGCAAAGCAATCTTCTAGAACATAGTAGCACATGGTTACCGTATAATTCATTCCTTTGACTCCAATGCTCAAGATGACCTAGGGTTTAATTGTCAACCCTAATTTAGTCAACCACATTGTATTTCAATCTTTCAAATCTATCTCATGGATTACTCTGGCTAAGATTTTGTTAAATTGAAATACACTGATGCATATCTCCTACTAATTCAGAGGGGTCAATTCCATCTTAACTCACACACCGACTTGATAAGTACTTAACTGCACCCAGTAACCTTCCATCACTGAATTAGAAACACAAATAGTCCGATACTAAAGTATAGTGAGTTGCTTATAGGTCACCGTGATAGTTTCAGATCTGAGGGATACTTATACTCATACCCTTCTCGAGCTACTCTTGACAGTAGAGTGCTCGGCATATGCTCACATTCGATATAAATGTACTCTTACATTCCATCTGTATGTCATAATAGTATCTCCACACTTCTTAGTTAAGAAGACAACCAACTCATATGGCATATAACGACCTACACTTGATATCCTTATTGTCCTAGTAATAGTGTATTGTTTGGTCACGAATATTTTTAAGGACTTAATGACAAATCTTTCTTTATTGATTAATTATAGTCCTAAAGACTTTATTACAATACAGAAGTTTAAAAATGATTAATTTATAATAAAAATATCAAATAACTTTTATTAATAAAAATTTATATATAATTTATAAAATGAGCACAATCATCTAATGATTGGCTTTGGGATATATTTTAATCAGAATCAAAGAACTCTTGACAGTAGAGTACTCTGCAGTTGATCACATTTCGTGATGATGTACTCTTAAATCTCACCTACATGCCATGCCAGTATTTTCACACCATTTGATTACGAGGACAACCAATGTATATGGCATATAATGATTTATACTTGAAATCGCTATCATCCGAGTAATAGCATATCATTTGATCACGAACTAGTTTAAGGACTACGTAATAAATCCTCTTTTATCGATCAAAGTAGTCTTAAGAACTTCATCACAATACAGGAGTTCATTAGAAGATGTAACATTGTGATGAAAAAGGTATAATAATTTTTATTATTTATCAATTCATATACATTTATAATTAGCACAATCGTTAAATGATTGGCTTTAGGACATATTTCCCAACAATCTATTGGTGAACAGAGGTGATTTTATACATATATTTCCAAACTTTTTTGAATAAATTACAATAAAAAGTAAATAAATTAATCATATTAATCTAACATGCACATGATCTAATCATCAAATTAACCTACTCTAGGATCTATGACATGATATATTGCATATAAAATCTAAAATAATCACATGATAAAATCTGCATGCATGGATGAAAATAGTAAATCAGATCTACATCTATTTGAGTTCAGAACTCGATACCTAAGCATGCAACGATGATGCTGCTGTTGATGAATATAGTAGAAAAGATTTTCACTAGTTGCTCACAGCCGTACATATGTCTAACCTCTATGAAAAGTCCACTCGAAGCTCCGAACTAATCGATCTTCTCGAGAGTACTAGCTTGTGCAAAGTCCTACTTCTTGATTGATCTGGATCCTTTCTTCAAATCTCTAAAATCTTTTCAAAGCTTGAAGATAGATTTCTGGAGGAGATGAAGAGGTAGAAGAAAGATAGAGAAGAAAATAATTTTCTTCTTTTCTTTTTCTCTCTTCCCAAATCCTAAGGAACAAATCCTAAAAAAATAGATTTTGCGCACATCTCAAGGGAAAGAACTCTCCTTCTCTTTTCATGCCATGAACCCATGCCCAAGGACTTCTCATGATGAAAGCCCTTTTCTCTGGACTCTTACATGCACAAAAGAGAGAAACAAACCCCTTTTTATAGGCATGTAATAAGTTGGGTGAAGAGTCCAAGAGATCTTGGACTCTTCCAAGAGATGTCACACCCTCTCCCAATTCCATGCTCAAACATGCCCAAAAAAATATGGGATGCCCCTTTCCATATTATTTTACGGTAAATCAGTTCTCCAACTAATTTTTCACAAAAAGTCTTCTTAAAATGTCACACACATAAGGAGAAAAAAATAAGTTGGCGGTAAGGTCTAAGAGATAATGTCAAACATTATCCATATGGTATCCTATTTCAAATTAGATTTGAACATACCATTTAAGATCAAATCCTATTTCAAATTAGATTCGTACATATGAAGATGTGGCTTTGATACCATTGTTGGATTTTGGTATGGTGCTGGTGTATGCAGATTTCAAAAATCTTTTTGAATAAGAATATAGTAAAATAATATATCAAAATTTCTTTTAATCTAAGCATGCATATATGCGATCAAAGCACCTAAAGATCTAGTACATATGCTAAAAATAATACATGCTGATTTTAATCTGAAAATAAAATCATGTGATCAAATCACATACCTATTTTATTTTTTCTTTCTCCATCCTTCGATCTAGAAGAAGAATAGGTTCAACTCTAGCCGCGCAAATATCGGGCCTCTATGGATATCCACATAAGAACAAGAAGGATTGATCCTTTTGATTTCTTTACATGCAATTGATCAACTATTGATTAGCCTTTGGACCTCTAGATCAACTCCTTCATCAGCCTTTTCACTTTCCTTGGATCTTCCTTGATGTAGATCGGCCACCAACCAAAGAGAGGAAAGAAGAGGGGACGCCCAACCAGATTTTGGGCATGGAGAAGTGGATGCCCAACCCTTTGGGCATTGGAGACAAAGAGGGAGAGAGGGGAGGCATGGAGACACTTGGAGGGGCTGGTTTAAGGCCTTTTTAGTTATTCCATAAGGCTAAGAGGAGGTCCCTTTAAATAGGCCTGGAATTGAAGTCCAAACCAAACTCCAATCTTTGTTTAAATAGGATTTCTAATCTCATTAGGAGTCCTTTTAAACCCTTAGACCTATTAATTAATTCTTATCTCATAAGGAAAGGAGAGGGGGTGCCAACTATTGGTGCCCATAAGGAGTCCTCATGCCACAAGGGGATGGGGAGCACTATCCTATAGCCCCATGCCCTAATCAGATTTAAGGGGGCACGATCCCTCTAACTAATTCCCATATAATGCACCCAATTTGATCAAATCATATGGCACAATTAAGGCTTAATCCAAAGCATGTTGGTATCCAACAATTGAGCTCCATAAACTCAATTTCAAATCCAATTTGGATTAGGTTTAATGGATGTAACTTAACTTGATCTAATCCTTATCAAATAAGAAATCCAAGTTCAAAGAGAAATTGGGTTTAACTATGTGCTAGCAAGGCTTTCTTAAACCCAATAGAATTTTTTTAAATCCTAATCTAATTAGGACTTCTCAAGTCTAATTGGTCAATCCGAATTAGTTTTCTTATTTGTATGATCTCATGGTTCAATTCTATCTGGTAGTGAGATATACTATGATCTTTATCATAGTATCATTGAAACTCTTTTTAATAAGTTACAATAATTCTACTCTAACTCAATAAGAATCGTTGATCCAGAACAATCTTAATAAGCTCTCACAATCCACCAGTGACACCTAGTAATATGTATTGGCAATCTCGTAGAACCAAATAACGAACCTCAAGGTGTAATTTTCATGTGATCAAGTCCCTCTATCGTGAGTCCCAACTTGATGGTAGATCATGAATAAATTGTTAAACCTTGACATCTGTCATATGATAGATTTAATTAGCTTAAGTCCAAATAATAATTTTTATAAATTTTTTTTTTTCAATCACACTACTATGGCCACAGACTTATGGACTTAGCCTCTCGAATCACATAGGACCACTCCTTTCTATCCAGATCAATAGATTCCATCTAGATGCCTATCCTACTCCTATAGTGGACCAACTGTCACCAATATATAGTACAAAAATTCGAATGGCCAGAGTCAATATTTTTGTATAAAACTCCAACAGTCTCACCGTGAGCAATCATGGCACCGCAGGTTAAAGGACTACTCACATAACTATAGTATCGAGATGATCACTGACGAACAAATAAAAATTTATATAATCTCTCATATGATCATGCTCAATACTAATTATTCTTTAACAACTATCCACACTTACTGCTCAGTGTCTCTACAATGTAGACTAGAGACTCATCTATCTTGAAGGAAGCAATCTATGCATCGATTTATCTAGATCGATCATCATTCTCGTGATGATACTATGATCGAGAGTAATTTAAAAATTAATTATACATGCTTTTAATTCTCAATACTTTGAGAATATATATCATAAGTATTAATTTTTTGGATGATTCAAAGATACATCATAGTTGAATGAAAAATAAATATTGCCCATTTATTGATCAAATCAATATTTTAAATATAAATTTATGTTCTAGATAAATACAATGCATCAGCCATATTAACTTTTTGGACGTACATCTAACAAATATTCTCAAGAATTGAGAATTTGAGATATGTGTAATTGGTGATTAATTTTTAAACTACTCGAAATTGATAGATCATCATGAGGATGGTGATTGATCTAGATGATTGGTGCATGGATCACTTTCTTTTTAGGATAGATAAATCTCGAGTCTACAGTGTGGGGACATTGAAGCGAGAGTGTAGGTGGTTGTTAGAGAACAAAGATACAAAGCATGACTAAAATAAAAAATTACTTGGATGTCAACTCACTTGTCAGTGACTTACTCAATGTTGTAGTAGTGTGACTAGTCCTTTGATCTATGGTGCTTTGGCTATTCACGATGGGGTTATTATAGTTTGACTATACATAAACTTGGTCTCCTAGCCATGTGGGTCTTTACGATGTATGTTGGCTCTAGTAGATTTATTGTAGGAATAAGATGAGCACCTATATAGGATCTATCATTTTTGGTAGATAAGGGAGTTAGTTTTATGTGATTTATGAGATCGAGTTTAGAAGATCTTGACTAAGGTAGTGTGAATATGAAAAAGAATTTTCATAGTTTTCACATTAAAAATTTGAGTCAAATAAATTTGACATATGATAGATGATGGGGTTTGACGAGAAATCTATGACCTCCATCTTATTGGAACTCTTGATAGAAGGATTATCTCACACGATAACTGCACCTAAAAATTTATCTATTCTATTCTATTGAAATGTCACTACAAGCTGCTAAGCATCATTGGTGGATTTTGAGACTCTTAAAAATTATTTTGATGATCAATAATTCTCATAGAGTGAGTTAGAATTATTGCAATCCGTTAAAAGAAGTTTTGATGATATTCGTGATGGAGATCATAATATGTCTCACTATTAGATAGCATGGTGTCACATACAAAAGAAAATAGGTTAAAGATTTACAATTAGGCTTGAGAAGTCTTAATTAGATTAGGATTTATGAAATCTTAAAGGGTTTTAGAATACCATACTAACACATGGTTAAGCTCTAGATTCCCCATGTCATTTGGATTCCTTATTCGATAAGGATTTTATTTTTGATTTTAGCATGCATCCGGTTATTGATTGTGTCAAGAGAGTGAGAGAGGGTGCCACGAGTTTGAGTCCTCTTCAAATTAGGATTTGAGGAATTAAAAAGTCATTAAATTTGAAAT